>NC_066851.1:19733996-20033996 GCF_001640805.2 Lates calcarifer | reverse complement strand
CTCATGGAGGTCATAAAATGGCAGCTGTAATGTAGAAATATGTTTTTAAATGCTAGGATCACTTATTAGATGCCATCATAATACAGAAACACAATCAGCTGTGCTCACCAATGCATGAAGTTCCATCAGATGCCAACTCGAATCCCTCGTCACAGTTGCACATGAAGGAGCCGTAGGTGTTGAAGCAGCCGTGACTGCACGGTTCATCTTCACACTCATCCACATCTGCAGGGAAAACAGTGGACAGTCGTTAACATGACACTGCGGAGTGTGTGTGTGTGTGTGTGTGTGTGTGTGTGTGTGTGCATGTGTACCTTGACAGGTCCTGCTGTCTGGGTTAAGGATGAAGCCGGGGTTACAGGAGCAGGAGTAAGAACCAGGGACGTTGGCACACAGCTGTTGGCAGTAACCATAGCGACATTCATCAATATCTGGTCAAAAAGAAAAACACAGACTGGTTATGAACCAAAACATATTAAAACACATTCACTGTTATCTACACATAAAACCCAGATAAGAAAATGACAAAATTGCCTTCACTTTAACAGATTTGATTTGGCAAGAACTATGTTGAGCTGCTTTACTGCTCAAAAGCTGAAGAGGGCGCTGTTCCTCTAGAGGAGCGCTAAGGCTGTCAGAGGTCACATGGCATTTTGTCAACAAAGACATGAAGCAGGGTTGACTTTGCTGCATTATCCAGCAGAGCTTACAAGAAATGTGGTCTTAATTTTAGGAAGTACTTTCACTGATATCCATACTTGGCCATGGTCTCATTTGTTTACAGCAATTACACCAAAGTATAATGGACCACTTTAGTGGTTTTGCATGGTTTAGCCCATTAACTACAAATCCTGTACAAACTACTTCAGTGCCAGATCCATTTTGTAGCTTCAAGGCTGCTATTACATTCTGTACAGCATGTAAAAAAGTCAAAGTGCAGAAACTAGAAACCCAAACCATCTCATCAATTAACTGTACATCATATTTTGTCATTTACTTTATTGTCACCCTGTGCTGAAACTGCCAGTAGGGGGTGCTATAATAACTCTTTCATGACTAAATTAACATCATCTTCTCACATTTACATGTTTTCTCTCTCTTTACCCTCCAGAGTCAGTTTTCAAAACAACACAACTTGTGAGTACAATGTACAATGCCTTTGTGCAACAAATGTTTGATTTTCAAATGTCAGAGCTTCCTTAAACACCCCACCAGCTTGAGGGGTTTTCAACAGTTTCTGTAAGTAGCTGCATTAGTGGACAACAACAATGTGGATTAATTTCCTCTGGCTCAAATGTCTGCAAGCTGATTTTCACAGACTTTCAGTAAACCAACTGTGAAGTTATTTGGCTAAACTCGCTCCTTCACTGTTAATTTGACAATGGTATGCAAATGTTTAAAACACCACTCACCCTGGCACTGTCCACCGATGAGCCAGAATCCCTCAGTGCAGGAGCAGGTGTAGCCGCCTGATGTGTTGATGCAGACCTGGGTGGGGTTACAGTGATGAGAGTTTGTCTCACATTCGTCAATATCTGCAACAGAGAAGAGGAGACGTTATTGTTTCTTTCTTTCGTTCTTCAAAAATCTGTTGATTCCTGGGTGGAGATTTAATTAACGAAACGTTCAGAGGTCAAAGCGTGTGACAGTGCACTGACATCAAACCTGGGACACTGGTTACAGGATACTAACTACTAAAGCTTTAGGTAGAAACCGCAGCAAAACCACACATATGAATCACAAAAACACTCTGGTATGTAAGAAATAAGTAGTAATATTTTGGCTATACCTTAATTGATCTATCTACTAATATTATTAATAATATAAATGAACAAAATTCTAACCTGAAACTGGACAAAAAACATAAAAACTAGGACCACACATTACTACATATATACAATGACAGTGGTATTGTTCTGTACATGTTCATTATGGTTTAATTCTGTTTATTTTAGTAGATTGCACACAGGGTTTTCTGTTAAAGTCTGACAGTTAGTTCTTGAAAGCAAATGAAAGGACAAGGTGGAGGCACACTGGTGATATTGATTTCCATGTTGGCGTGATGCTTTAGTTCTTTGCCTCTTTTCTTCTTTTTGACTTCATTCTGAGCAAACAAAACAAAACAAAGCGCCCACACACTGCTGTCTTGTTCCCAGTTCCTCCTTAATTCTGCGTGAACTTGATGCCATTTCCACCACAAATGATTTTCCGTAGGAAGAACTTTTGTTTTGTTCGTGCAGCTTATAGTTGTCTAGCACCTACAGGACTTTATGGATGTGCATGTGCTTCATTGTAAGGAAGCCACTTTGTATTTCAGCTGAACTCTCAGGTGCCTCACTCAAATACAAATCCACCAGACTTGAGTTTTTCCTGCTGGCTTGAGGATTGCACAGACGAACGTCTAGTCAAATGTTTGTTGACCCAAAACTCAGCTTTTCACCACCCTGTATTTAAAAAACTCTTAACACAACAATTAACATCTCAATACATTATCAACTTACATTGTTTTTGCACAGGATTATAGATTTCTCCGATTACAATCTGAATTCCTTTGACGCCCCTGGAGCAGCTTGCACACTACATCATAATAGCCACATTTCCTTATGAGGATATGACAAATCAAAAATTCCAGCCTCTGTTTATGGTTCTCAGACCATGAAGTCACCAATCTCTAGAAAACCGGTGGGGGAAGTGGGTGGGAGCCTGGCTTTTTGTTTAAACAGGCAGCTATGATAAGCGATAGCGTCTGTCGGTGGGACCGTTGCCCTTTGTGCCAACTTGGACCACTGGTCCTTCGCGGGGGTGGAGGAGGCCTGGAGCGCTCGGCCACCGGCCAACAGCTACACGGCCCCTGCACCTGCTTGCCGTTACCAGTCAAAACCTCTCTGAATGGTCCTCATCTGCACCCCATGTGTAACCCTACTGCAGGTCTCCAACATACACACACAAACTGCAGGAGTGTTTCACTTCAGCTCCTTATATAGACTGTTTCATGAGCTGCCCACGAGCTTTGGGGTTACAGTTGATAATCCTGATCGGTTTCAGAGAAGACTGTGACAGATGGCATTTGTTTGAAATTCCTGAATGTCAGTCACATGTAGAAAAACTGAGAAAACTTAACAGTTGAGAGATTTTGACACCAAAAGAATACACAAACTGATTATAACTAATCTCTAGTGGTTTTAAATGAGGCAAGGCCAGCTCCTCTTGGTTACAGAGAAGATTAACATGTCAGCTAAGTTCATCATCTCCTTTCAAACTACATGGAATATGCAATTTAAAACTAGAAATATGTTACAATCAGTCTTGTTTTTAGATTAAACTGTCATGCATTTTTGAGTTTATCCGATGGGTTTTATAGGCCCACAAGGCTGGAATTTGTTCTCAAGCCACAGAGGAGGATGTAATCCTTCAACTCAAGTAATAACATGAAAATACCCAAAACTGAAGTTATGGGCGGAAATGAATATTAAAATCCCATGGGAAATGAAAAACACAAGATGAGGGAGTATCTGAACTCTAGAGGCATCATTTGATGATTTGTGAGACTGCTTCTGACAGCGTGTAAACTGTCCCAGAGCAATCCATCCACTCCTTAAAGGGTCAGTTCACCCAATCTACAAAAATATATTCTCTCATCGGTCACTGTTACTGTCTGGTCATGCAAGTAGTTTACAGTCAAGGGTCTATTGCAGCCTATAGTGACTCTGTGGGGCTAAATGCTAACATCAGCATGCTAACATGCTTAACAGGTAAAATGTTTGTCACGTTCACCATCTTAGTTTAGCCTGTTAGCGCGTTCATATTTGCTAATTAGCACCTAACACAAAGAACACTTGAGCCTGATGGAAATGTTGTGCTGCATGGAACATTGTGGGACCACCAAAGTTACTGCAGTTCATACTGAGGGGAACGTGAATACAAGTACAAAATTTCATGGCATATTCATGGATATTTCAGCCCGGACCAAAGTGGGAGATGGACCGACTGACACTGCCATCCCTAGACCCACACCACATGTGCATAGCTAAAGAAAACCTCAGCAGCAACATGTCTTTCCAGAAACAGTGTCATTTTACACAGTTTCGTTTTTACAGAGGGTTATGTGTCTCACTACTTCTTGGCTTTTTACACTTTTTACACAGTCATTTTGTTGACTCATTAAACAGGATATAAGCAAATTACTGAGCTTGAGATGTGTTGGTAGGTGGATTCTTTTTACTTTTGAACTGGCTGGTTGTTTCTCCTACTTTCAGTTTTTATACTAAGTTAAGCCCCAGCTTTTATCTACTAATAGTGATATTAATCATCTCAATTACTCTCAGCAAGAAAGCGAATGAGTGTATTTCCATTCTTTAAGGACATGATATTTACACAACAATGTTCTTCAAACTCTGTGTAAACAGTTTGGAGAAGGCCTTTCCTATTTCAACAAGACAATGCAAGTCCATGAAGAAAATGCTGTATGAAGGCATCTGGACTTGCTTGAGGTTAAAAGATGTTTCACCTCTCTTCTGAAAGGCTTCCTTCAGTTATCATGAAAAAATGTTTGGTGTACAGGAACCTGATTGGTCTGCACAGAGCCCCGACCTCCACCTCATCCAGCTCCTTTGGGATGGACTATACTGCAAGCCACATCTCGTCACCCAACACCAGTGGTCAACCTAAATGACTTTCCTGTGGCTGAATGGGTTAAAATCCCTGCAGAAATTCTGAAATTTCTAGTGAAAAGGCTTCTCAGAAGAGAGCAGCTTGTAGTTTATCTGCATGGCTGGACCCCCTTAAGGGAAAATGAAAAAATACGTCTCTTTGTAATTTGGATAAACTGCTGCAAGAATGGATTACACAGAAATTGGCAAAGAGAAGAATAATGCTTTGACACACCATTAAAGTGATAATAAAATGCAACTGTAGTACTATCTGTCCCTGTAAAACAAAGCCACAAATGCATTAACGCATACCGAAGGGCAAATTTCTTCTATTGTTCCCCCAGACTGGTGCCATTTGTGACACTGATTGAGCGTGGTGCCATTAACTTAGAGACAAAGCCATGTTTGTTACAGGTTCAGACAGGAAGTCACAGTCTGTGTAATTTCTGCCTCATAGCTGCATCAATCAACGACCCATTACATCACCACACACATACACACACATGAACACACACACCAGCTGTCAGGGGCGCGAGGACTCGTTATGATTGGCCCACCACAGAGGCATGCCTGTTCTCCAGGCCCGGCCCGGGCACAGATTTGGCTAAAAAATGACCTCATCTTTGGCATTCTGACGGTGTAGTTTACCCAAACAAGGTTGTGAGCCGATTCCCTGACGGGCCGTCTCCCCTACAAAGAGAAACAGTCCGTATTTGTGCATGACCTAAACTCTAAAGAGTTTCTCTTTAGAGGGAGAAAACTGTACTGTATGTGTACATTTTCCATTCATTACAAGGTCACGGCTGATTTATCCAATATGACAGAAAAGCACCACAAATGGACTTTAAGGAGGCCATTTACAACAGCTTGTCCCTGCTGGACACACAGCCATAATGATGTTAAGATGTATTTAAGACAGCTGGAGGGGTGGTGGGCTGGGGGAGGACATCAGATATTTAGTGTTATCTGACAGCTGGATCTCTTGCGGGTTGTGAAATGCAACAGAATCAATGAGAGAGCATAAATTTTTCTTGCTGTGAGGAGTTGAAGGCCCCTGTGCTCCGGCTGGGTGACGGCAGACAGGCCGCTGCACCCAGCATCAAAAAACATCTGTCCCTGTGAACTGATGGATTCATGCTTTCCCCTGGAGTTCAACCACAATCGTTAATGACTTACACTGAATTTCTGGTCTCTATCGCCTCTCGCCTTGTGTCACCGCGTCCATCTAGATTCACTGTAACATCTGATAAACAGCAGGCCGTGGCAGATGTCGGGGTCTTTCTCAGAATATTCACATCTTTCAAGCAGAGTCGCTGCAGAGATTAAGCAAAGAGGCTGGAAACTACAAACAGCTACAGCAGAAGACAGACACCTTCCACCCTCGCATCTCTCACAAGAAACTGGGCAGACTGCAGGTTTTTTAAAAGGGCAACCAAAGGCTTTTAAGATAAAGCCTAAAAAAAAAAGAAACTATATTTCTGTTCCACAAAGTGAAGTTTTTAGCCACAGTAGCAGCATGGCTGCAGGGATGTTGGTCCAAAGTGAAATCAACAATTAAACATCAGTATGTCACTGGGATGTTAACATTATGCTCATACACTACTATGTCTCAGCACAGAGCCACTAGCATGTCTGTAGACTATTCTTATCCTCCTTGCAAATTTACTCATGAAGCATGGGATTTTATTTTATTTTTTTACATCCTCAGGCCCCTAAGAGTAAAATGAAACAATCTGGGATGGGAAAATAACTCTGAACTACTCTGGTTACATATGCAACCTGTGACTAAAAGGTTGTCAGCAAACATAGCTTGATTTTAAGAGGTATCAAACAGAACTATCAAACTGACTCCTCATTGGGTAACTGTCTGTAATGAATGAGAGGACATGCTGACCCACTGCAAACAGCCAAACAAGGTTTCTGTGAAGCTCTTATAAGCAAACAATTGAAAACAATGGACTTTTGGAAAAGTTTTTGGAATAGGAAAAGAGTTGGCTTCTTTTACATTTTAAATCTGTCTTGAAGACAAGAGAAGTGAAGTTTGCAACCCAACAGGATGTAACAACTGTCTGTGCGTTAGTCTTACATGACTGACATTCTATCTGTAGCCACATGAACAGTCCTGAGGCAGTAGACGACTACATTGAACATCTGAGTCATTAAAACAAATCACACAGTGGTGGAAAGTTAGTGCGTACATTTACTGAAGTACTCTAAGTAGAGCACTGACGTATTTCCACTGAACTAAAGCATCTCCATTTTATGCTACTGTATACTTCTCCTGCACCACATTTCAGAGGGAAAACTTTTCCTGTGCAACATTTATCTGGCAGCTGGAGTTATTGCTTACCTCACAGATAACGATTTTACATTAAAAACATATCATAACCCTATAAAACACAATGCATTGTTAAAAATCAATACAATTGTTCCCAACATTTCTGGCTGTAACCCGTTAAAAGTGTCCAGTTGGGACTCCTTGTAATGATACAGATGTCTATGAGTTGTTAGCGTTTGCACGAAGGAGACATTCTCCCTCTGAACTTCTTCAGATGGTTTCATTTAAATGTTTTTGTGGCCCAAATAAGTAAAATTATGTTATTAAGAAGAAGAATACAAAGAATGACAATATTTTTTCTATCAGAACTTTGTTTTGTTTTTCTCTTTTCCTACCCTGTGAATCATCTCAGGACATTTCATGTTGATCTGGTGACCCTTTGGAAGGGACCTGACCCCTAGGTTTGGAACCACTACATTTAACTGCTGCACTGCAACAGTTAAAGCCAGCTCCAACTCAGCTTAACTAAAATGCTGCTTATGCATTCAAGCATCAAGTATAGTAGTACTGTCATATAATACTTATATTACTTGTGTACTTTTACTTGAGTAAGATTTTTGAATACTTATTACTTAAGTGAAGGATCTTAGTTCTCCTTCTACCACTGAAATCAGAGGGCATGTCATGCAGGTACTGACTCACCATTACAGGTGCCATCTTCTGCAGGAGCATATCCCAGGAGGCACTGTGCAGTGCTCCTCACTCTGGGGTAGCTGGGCTCCACAGATCTGGGAGCAGCAGGGAGGAAGGTGTCTGAGAATCCGGCTGATGGGTCTGGGTAAACCGGCTCGGGCAAGACCGGGGTCTCCGGTCTGTACGGCTGGTTGTACAAGCTCCTCGGGATGCACAGGTAGCCTCCGTTCTGGTTCACACAGCGCATGTCCCCCCGGCAAGCATCTGGCAGGGTACGGCACTCATCCACATCTGGAATACAGAGCGGTGCACTGATAAGAACATTCCTGCATCCAGAACATCTGTGAGCGCGTGATTCATTCTCACTCTTAGTTTGGAAACTTATTCTGTTTCACACTTCTCTGTTGTTTTTTCTTTCTCTCCAGATAAGAAGATGGCTGTCCAGAATGTCACTTTCCACATTATAAGGCGGTGGAAGTCATGTCACTTACCTATACATTGTCTTGCCCTGCGGTCATATGCAAAACCCTCTGTGCAGACCTGTGGAGAGATGACCAGGAGAGAGTGTTTTCCCTTTTACAACAAACCTATTCACACAGTGTGATTATCTGAGAAAATGCAACAATACAATTAGTTCAGTTACATTCTACCAAGCATGCACTGCCTCTTTACTGTTTAATCACAGCTCTCTGATATTAAAGCTGACAGTGACTATGACCTTGGTCTATATGAATGAAATCCCTGGCTGGAAACGTGACTTCAGTGAGGGAAGCTGTTGTGTTACCTGTCCGTGTCCAGGCTGGATACAGAGCAGAATAAATACCAGAGCTGCCAACATCCTGCAAAGAGGGAAAATCACGTTTTTAAAGTCTTGTCAGAGACAAACCAGGAACTCTGTGCATCCCGTTGCATATTCATTCACGTACTCATTCAAACACACAACTAAAGCAGAAACAGCTCAACTCCGTCCGTTACGCAAAGGTAAGAAAAAACAAACATTACTGACCTTGCAGAGGAGCAAAACCTGAAGCCACGTATTTCAAAAAGCATGGTTTATGGTTTCTGTTGAGCTCTCTCAAAGGAAAGATTTAGACGACCCGTAAATTCTCCCCAAATCCCCTCGCCACTACCCAGCAGGGCTCTCACTACCCCCCCAACTATGCGCCTTTACGCGAAAGCCGACACCAGGTTTTCATTAACCGCTGTCTGGTCGAGCTGAAGCTTCGGTACATTGACCAAGTGTTGCAGGAATGCCTTTTCAAAATGGACTGTTCCGTTTCTGCCCTACTCTGTCGGCTCTACAGATTATTTAGCAATGCAAATTGACGGGCCCCCTCCGAGCACTTTCTCAACAGCTGGATTCAATCAGGGAGAGCCAGCCCCCTCCAGTCAGAGCGCGCAGAGACAGCGGCACCACAGCGGCGCACTCACTCCAACGGGCGGCTACTCTTGGGCTGTTGGGGGGCAAAAAGGCATAAAGCATACACAGTGAGTGTCTGTTTTCCAAAGATATAAACAGCCCCCCTCCTCTTCCTCCTCACAACTCCTTCTCATACAGCTGAATAACTCTGAACATCTGGCAGGGCCAACGTAGGCAATCGACGCAGTAGTAGCCACATCTGGTTCGCATGAATGCGCGTTGGAGAAAGAAATGACAAAATGAACACCAGTAAGGGGTCAGCAGTACCTTTATTTGATTTGAGATTCCAATTAAGTCAGGGGTACTAACCTCGGTTAAAGATCATCCAAGTTCAAGGTAATCCAACTCCTCTTTGACACCTCTCCAGTTTCAGATTTTACATCTACAAAAATTCTTTTACAGTGAGGATTTACAGTCTATACATTTTATCAATACACCTGGAGAAACCCTGTAACATTCCTTCTGCAGCGTCTGATTGATGTCTATACAAAAATGCAGAGCAGCTCTGGTCAGGTAAAACTTTTTAAATGTGCAGTTTTTACATTTTGTAAATATATATATTTATATCAACCATTTACAATCCTGATTATACAACTATCTAATTAGCAAAAATGCAGGCACTTTGCTTCCAGAACTTCCTTAGTGCCTATAAATAGGAAAAACGCCACCCATTTACATATATATAACTATATAATAGTACTGTATTTAAACATAAGAGCAGTCTCAAGCCTCTGATCAACCACAGTCAGCAGTTACAGCCATAATTACAACGCTTGTTGCATATCACAGTCTGGCTGTCTGGAGAAGACAAGATTTAGCAAAAATGTCTTTATGGTTTTAACAGATGTACTGAACCACATAAATCTCTACACGGGCTGCTGCCAGAGAGTTTTTTAGTCCTGGATCAGAAACAGTTCACTGCATTGTTGAAAAGAAAAAAAAAAACAAAAAACTCAAAAGACAAGAAAATAAAATGTAACTTAAAAGGATGAAAACTGAAGGAAATGAGATATTTCCTCTTGCAAACAGAGGTGATGATTAGACTCAACCCACATGTATTGAACTGCACACAGTGAGTTTACAAGGTCACTTGTGTTCAGATCTGGTGCAATGAATAACAATGTAAAGTAGCTCATAATCAAAATGACGGTTTCTATGAAAATCTACTGTGCTGCTCTCAACACCTCACTATAATGCTGAAAAGGAAACACTTTAACGGATGTGTAAAGGGAGACTCTGTTGCATAGAGTAGTAATTGCAAGTACATCTGATTCTAAAAAAACTAAATTTAGTTTCAGACCCCTCCAAAAAAGGGAATATTAAACCTTAATGAATTATCTGATCATTTATTTTTGCAGGAAATAAAAAAGAGCAGCAGTTAGGAAGCAGACCTGCTCAAATATCTCAGTCTGTGTAGTGTACAACTCATGATGGATGAATTAAGACGTTTAACTGGCACTCGTTATAGGACTGATCACTGCTTTAACAAGTCTTTGAGCACAGCTCCAGCACTGGCCTCAGCCGAGACCGGCACAGGTGTGAAGGATGGCAGGGCGTCAGAGATGGGCTTCATCAGCAGGTGACCTCCGGAGCTGCCGGAGCTGGAACCAGCGAGCAGAGGCACCGCCGCCGAGCGAGGGGCCAGGAAAGGATTGGTCTCGCCGGCTCGCTTGCTGGCTGCTGCAGCTACTGAGGAGAGAGAGGCTTCAGTTTAAATGAGGTTTGATGTGTTCAGGGGTGTGAGAGAATGAACACCACGTCCCATCTGACATGACCGATTAAGAAGGAAAATTAAGAGAGAAACTGTCTGTGGTTATTCCCAAAGGGCTCGTTTACCTGCAGAGCTGTTGGAAGCCGTACTGCTGGTTCTTCTCGGAGGCGGGGCGCTCAGAGGCTTGATGTCATGGACCGGAAGCCTTGGTGCGGGTAGCGTGGGGGTCGACTCCATCTCCAGGAACTTTACAAACATCTCTGAGAAGGACTGCAACAACAAAGGTCAGGCAGGTGTGTAGAGGTGAATTACTGAGATACTTTTTACTGATCCAAGCAGCTATTCTGCTGCAATAAATATGAATCTCTGCACATTATATATACTGGTATACATAATGTTTCTGTTTTTTAAGATATGTAAATTCCTGTAAATCATACTGGAATAATTAAGTGGAGACTTTTATTTTGAAGGATGCTCATTTCCTGCCTTTCCTGAACTGCTGTTAATACTTTGAAGGATGTGAAGAAAGCTGCAACGTACAATTCACATGCTTTCCTATAAAATGAGTGTGGGCTTATGTGTGGTTATTTTTTTTATTGTTTCTCAGAGATAATGTCTTTTACTTTTACTTTTCTTTATTCATTTCAGTAGAACTTATTCATCTTCATAGCAATTGTTAGCATGATAGACTGTCTTCTCTTTTCATTCTGGACCTTCCCCTGGGAAAGCATGGAGACCCTGTAAAAACTTTGTTCCTCTATAATTGCAGGGAAGTTTTGCCGATGCCATGTCCGGCGCCTCGACTGCTGACAGACAGTCCTGGGAAGTGTGATCATTGTGCGTTATACAACACAAGGCAGAGCTGGAGCCACTACATGCGCATGGCTCTATGTTAAAACATAAACTGTGTAACAGAACTTCATGTGGTGTATCTTACAGAGTTGAGCCCCTGGCCACTGGTGGGTCTCTGTGGAGTGTTTGGGACACTTTGTGCTCCTCTGCTTCCCAGCCAGCTCGACACCCATCCAGTTACACCGTGCCGTCCGTCCTCATCCAACATCTGCACAGACAAAGATGAGAGGTAGGAAAGTGTAGACAGAGGTTGTGGAATTCTCAGAGGAAGAAAAGTCTCCAAAACATCCCAGACTCCTACTATTCTATGATAAAATACACAGCAGAGGTTATTTTCCTTACTTGACCAAGATAAATGAGTGGTTCTCTCTCATACTGTTCATCAGACTCTTTCTAAAGAGTAGATTTTCTTCTGTTTTCGAAGAAGTGGTCGGATTATTTCAGTTTTAATTGCTTTTGGTTTCCTTTCTGCTTGCCACCGCTCTCTGGAAAATTATTTTATGGACCCACTCACTAGTTAAACTCATGTACAGGCACTCTGATTCTCTGCTGACAGCCCACACTCCTAGAAGAAACTTTTGGCTTTATCACTCGCTGTCAGTCACACTCCCTACTCATCAGCGTCATTTGCTTGGCAGGATTCAGCTGGATGGACCCCATATATAGAGTGTATGGATCACAGCTTTGGGCTTAAAAGGCACTAGAAGGGGGATAGCTGGTCCACAGAGGCTGATTCTGAAAAGACGGCTGGTTTTGTGGGACACTTGGCTGCCGTAAACACGAGTTGAGTGGAAAATTTAAACAGCATTAACAGGAGATGAGGGCAAGATGAAAAAAAAAAAAAAAAAGTAGAACAACCTCCAAGACAATAAAAATGGGTCTTGCGAGGAGTTGTAATCGCATTTGCCCCTCACCCTGTATCTGTTTTCCTTTAAGAGTGTTGGGTAATATACTTTGGAATCGCTGGATGGGGTCCCACAGGGCTCCTGCCAGAAGATCTGCATAAGGAAATGCTTTCTTTTTCAGGGCTGAGCTCTGAGAAGATTTTCAGGGGCTGTTGGAGTTAAAAGTAAGTGTTGGACACTGAGTTTTGGAGCTGACTGTCTCTCAAGGACATGTTTAAATAATTAAACATTATAAAAACGGAAAAAAGGTCTGTTGTCTTACGGTCAGTGTATGTGAACAATAGAGTCAAACATGAAAACTGTACTTACTCTAGTGGTTGGTGGTATTTGTAATGGTCACTATGACAGAAAAATGACAGCCCTGATATAAATCCAAGCTTTGTTTCTTGACCTGGGCTGTGATACGCTCATGATACAGGTTACACATTTGTTAGCAAAAGAGCCATAAACTTGAAACTTGGACTCAAGTCAGACTTACTGTAAGCTAAAAAATGATGATATTTTCCATGAGAATTTGATTTGGACTTTCCGTTACAGGTATTGGCATGGATATATGATGGCTGAGAGGTAACAAGACACCACAGAACAGAAATCCAGAGACTGTTGCCATTGTAGGCTGTCAAAGATGTAATTGGCTGATATGTTGTTATTGGAATTTTATCCTCTAAATCATCGATATCAGTCCTGAAAGAGCCGAGCTATAGTCTTTCATATTTTAAATGATTTCACAGTTCACGACCCAGTTCAGGCTCTCCGCCCTTTGTTGCCTAATAACTAAAACTAAAATGATCAAAGTGTGACTGGTCAGACCTCTTGTATAGCTGATATCTACTGCTAGATGGCTGATTCACAATCTACACTTTGCAGCTGTCTAACTGTGATGTATCTAATTCTAAGCAAAACTACTTTTTTAATATTGTGTTTCTGTTATTTTGTCCACCACCTGTAATTCTTGGTAAATTAGTACATAATGTTTCAGGTAAATAAGTAAAAATGTGAAACAACATTAGGTAAATTCTTTGCAGCTAAAATTAAGGTGCTATTAAGAGAATTAGAAGATGAGAATAGTACAAAACAGGTTAAAAAATGAACTAATGAAGAATATGTTGATTTAGAGCAGAGGCTGTATTTTAGGGTTCGTTAGACTGATGATATGTCATCCATTTCTTCCTGATATGGAAGAGTGCCACAGAAATTGCTCCCTGACTGCAATCAAAAGTGTCTTATTTACACCAACTGCTGCCTAAATACATAATCATATGATTGCTTAAGCAAATTCTTTGAATACGAGTCAAGGAATCTCTCACCTTATCAACTTCTTCTCGGCTCAGCCCCAGAACACTTCCCATGAGCCTCAGCACATCGGCACGCTTGGTTTTAGGTGTGTGGAAGTATCCCAAGAACAGGTTACGCATCAGGACTCTGGAATAAGAACAACATGAAAAACAAAGCATGATCTAACTCAAAATTTAGAGGACGGTGCCTCGATCCAGTTTTTATTCAGCTGCATGAATTATATCAACCCACAATGTGTGAATTTGAATATATTTTAACTTTTGTTTCTCCTGGGAAACTAAAGCATGTAAGATTTATCTCAAGTGATTCCAACACTTAACAGCAGTTACATCTCTCTCTTGTCACTGTCTTGTGAAAACCATGCATCTCCATACTGTCAACTTTTCACGAGCCAAGAAACACAACGCTGTTTTCAGCTTTGTGACAATGCATTTATCTGATAATCCATTGGGGTTTTTCAATGGTTTATGAAGCTAAAGATGTAGGAAAATTACTCCACCCATAAAGGAACACTTAATTCTCCAATTTATCTGGAAAAAACCAAATTAAGAGATACAGTTCTCACAGGGCCGAAACAAACTGCAGCGCTTTGATGATAAGACCGGATTGTACTTCTATATTGCAGAGAGACTTTGTCTTTTACAATCCCTTGAAACTGAGATTTAGCTCAGATATTTACTACAGTACAATGAAAATCACACAAATATTTAATCATAATCTCATTTAGCTGAATAAAGGAGTGTATGAAACAGGACTGAACCTACTTGTCTATCTTCCCCTCTGTGCTGTTGAGGAGGTTCATCAGTTTCCTCTGCGCCTCCTCCAACATCTCCTGTCTCACATCCACTGGAACAGGAACAGACACACAGACAGACAGACACACACCACACACACACACACACACACACACACATGATTTATGATAAAATGATTTATCATGTAGAGAACTGCAGAGTCTAAACAAATACCTTCAAAACAGCTTTAAAAGTTGTTACAAGACCTGGGTTTAAAATGACTGCCAGGTATTTACTGAATATCAGATTCTTAGCTCTGGCTCTGTCAATGTAGGGGCACAGTGTCAGCCTCTCATTGATAAGACTGTGGCTCAGCACATTCTCACGGTTAATCAGCTATTATTAGACTCGATGTAAAGCGAATATACAGCGTCATATCAGTTTTAAACAAATGTCTTGAATCAGCCAGAGCAGAGGAAAAACAACAGTCTGAGAATTTGCTGTGATGTAATGGTAATATCATATCTGAGAGTGATAAGAGTGAAATCTGCTGAGTGTGACACAAAAAATAATACAGGAGACTCTAACCAGTGAAGTTTCAGGGTGCTTATAGTTTCAGTTATTTTGTCTGCTATTCAGCCTGCAATAAGAACACTAAAACAGAAATATGACCCAGGGAGAAAGATAAAAGAGGCTGCCAAGCCAGAGAATGCCGACAAAGGACGGCAGATGCCTTCAAGAACATCTTTAAACAGTTTAAAAGACATTTACTTTATTACAACCTCATGAAGACACCTTTATTTTGCTGTAAAACTGGAATTCTGAGGTTTATAAGGAGTTTTCTGAGATAATCCTTCCCATCCAACATTTGTAGAACTTGTCTAGATGTGCATAAGTTGGCTCACCTTGTTTTTTCAGCTCCTCAATTTGCTCCTCCTTCAGGTCGAGCTGGTCGGTGAGGCGAGACGCTGAGTCTAGAGCAGCGTTGGCCTCGTCGAGGTTCATCTGTCAGAGAGCACAGATCCATTCATGAACATTTGGTTATAATGGCTTGAATTCAACTGCTCTATCCATTTTTCTCTGATCAGTTATTGATTGGTGGTCTACCTGAAGGGCGGATGCTTGGTCTTCCAGCTTCACAGCTTTTCTTCTCCACTCTTCCTTCTCCCTCTTGTGCTTTTCAAGCTCTGCTGAGTACATGGCTTTCTCTTCTGACAGGGGAAAGAGGGAATAAAACTGTCATTACAAATAATGTGGAATTTCATGGCCAGACTACAAACTGTATTATTACAACCACTGTCCAAACTAAGACCACATATAAGATACTGTGAGGCTGCTGGAATTTGCAAACGAGCACTGACCACACAAAGAATAATAGAGTTGAAGCCTGCCAACTTGCCTTGTTGGAATTGCTCTAGCACCATCTGCAGGTTGGAGAGCGACACTGCATACTGGTTGACCTGCTCCTGGGAAGTTCGGAGTTGTGCGAGCGCATCATCCCTCTGCTTCACCACTCCACTCAGCTGCTCCTGCAGAGACTCCACCTGCATGCTGGCCTGTTGGCTGGAGGCAGACAAGGAGAGACACAGGAAAGGAAAAGTGAAAGGGAAGTTGTTGTTTTTTTTTTTTTTCACAAAATCAGTGTCCAATGGGACTCAAAATGGAGTAAGGGTTGTTTAAAGCTATTTGAACTTTAGTATAGTATAAGAACAAAAGTGAGATAATGCTGACATCTTTAAGAGAAAATTTAAAAAGTTTAAAACCTTTTATTTTTAGGTATTTCTGTTTCTTTTTTCTCTCTCCCAGTAAGCCACCGTGACAACTGAATGTAATAGACAAACCCTGTTATTTACCCAAACCACAGCGTTCTATTTAATGTCAATCTGTTATATTTCAATGTCATATCTAATACAGGCGCTGCAGTATTAGTTGATGCTAACCTGGCATTCTCCACTGCACTGGAGGAAGTGGCCAGTTTCTCGTCCAGCATCGCCACCCTCCTACGTAGTTCGGTTTCTCTGTCCTCTGCAGCGAGAGCTTCTCTTCGTGTACGAGTCTTCAATCTCCAGGAGGTGATTACGCAGCCTTTCCAGCTCCAAGTTGAGACGCTGTTCTTTATCCTTCATATGCTGAAGCTATGAAGAAAACACAGACATACATGTGTAGATCTGAGAATACTGCAGTAAGTTTGATTTGTGTGGAATATTTACTACTTTGAGGCTTGCAAACTAGATACCTTAACAAGAGATAGTTACTTATGCTTGCACTGCAATTTGTCTTGCATTGAAGCATCACAGTCAGTCAACACAGAAGCAAGGCCTACACACTTTAGATAAAGGCTAGTGAGTGAACACTATCTGTCCTCCTACCTCAGTCTGTACTGCAGTGGTCTCCATTTGTTTCTGCTTGAGTGCCATCATCACCTGATCCCTCTCCTGCTGGAACGCCACAGCTTTCTCCTGCATGGACTTCATTTCATTCAGGAGCTGATTCAGCTCACCAGACTTACCCTGTGTCACATCATTGGAGGAAATCGTAAATATGTATGACTTTTTGAAGATTTAAGAATCACAGGAAATCAGTTTCCAGTTTAAAATGAACTGATAGATGCATTTTTTTTTTACAACAAAGCAGTTTAAGACAAAAAAATGTAATTTAAATGAAAAATAGTTTCTTTACTAAAAGCAGCAAACATTTTTCCTACAGTAAAAATATAAGAAAATTCAGGCAAAACAAAAGAAATAACTTTGAAGTCTTGGTGCCTACTCACCTGCTCTTTGTCCTTGAGCATCCTCTCCACAGTTGCAGCCTTCTCACTCATTGCACTCAGTTCAAACTCCTTCTCTCTGAGGAGGAGGGAAACCTGCATGTTGGTTTCCTGCAGCGCTCTGAACTCTGACTCTTTTTCTCGAGAGCGTGCAGCTACAAGCTCGTTCTCCTCCTTCAGGTTCCTCACATCCATTTCCAGAATGAGAGCACGCTCCTTCAGGTTGGTCACGGCCTGCTTCAGCACCTCGTTGTCATTCTCGCGGTTACGTAGTGACTCACTGACCTGAATTAGTTGGTCTCCTTTGGTTTTGATGAGCAGGTCTTTCTCCCTCACCGCTCTATGCTGAGCGTCCAGCCTCTCTCTCATCTGCCGAACCTCCTCCGCCTGACTTCTCTGCTCAGTCTCTGAGGCAGATGCTGAGTTGGAGAGCCGGTGGTTGTTCTCCTGAAGGGTCCTGATCATGTTTTCCTTCTCAGCCAGCTGTCCTCGCAGTCGCACAAGTTCCTCCTGCAGTCTCTCACCGTTTACGGGTGAATCTGTTAGGTGGCTGGGAGCCTCAGCTGCGAGAGGAGGTTCAATAGACTGAGCAACTGCAACTTCAGGAGTCTGTGCTACGCTGTCCAGTTTACCCAACAGGACATCCTTGGTGGAGCTGAGCTGGGTGATGGTCTGCTGCACCTGTGCGAGTTCCTGACTCAGACTTCCCAGCCTCCTCTCCTTCTGCTCGTAGCTCTGGATCAGTCGAGAGTAGTCCACAGACAGCTTGGAGCTACAGTCGCTATCAGCAGAGACCTGACCCTGCAGTTTGATCAGCTCCTCCTGCAGCTGGGCCGACTCGTGCTGCATGTTCTTGACTGTTGTAATCACCTGCTGCTTCCACTCCTCCATCTTCTTCACCTGCTGCTTCAGCGTGTCCCTCTCCTGCAGCAGCTCCTCGAATTGATTGCTGCTGATGCCTCCAGAGCCGGAACCAGACTCTCCTCCTGAGGTCTGCAGGACGGTCACCAGGGTTTGGCACTTCTGTGTCAACGCATCAATCTCTATGTCTTTCTCCCTGATGATGCGCGACAGGTTCTGGATGGTCTCCTTGAACATCTCATGGCTTCCTGAGGGGTCACTCATGTTGGAGAGGCGCTGATTCTCCTGCTGAAGCTTCAACAGAGCTGCTTCCTTCCCTGCCATGATATCCATGAGGCGGTGGTAGTCGGAGCGAAGCTGGCTGTTCTCTCTGGTCTTCTCATTAAGCACGGCTAGCACTTGCTCTCTCTCCACAGCGTAAGCCTGCAGCTGCTGCTGTAGGAAAATGACATCCTGGCTGTGTCCGCCACCTCCACCCATGGAGACTCTGGCATGAAGCGCCTGGATCTCCAGATCCTTCTGCAGTATCATCTGGGAGAGTTTACCCACCTCATCGCGAGACACCACCAGCTGATCCAGCTGTTTGGTCAAAGAGAGGTTCTTCTCATTCAGCTGGCTGATCTCTGTCTCTTTCTCCTTGATGCCTCTCACCAGTCTCTCTATATCTACCTTAGACAGGTCATGTTTCTCGTTGCCGTTCTCCTGATTTAGAGTCTGGGTCTTGTCCTCCTGCAGGATGACTTCTCCCTGCACAGGTGGAGAGTCCGCACGACCCTGACTCACACTGAGCCGATCTACTGTCTGCTGGAGGCGTGCTATCTCTTCATCTCTAGCATGTATTAGTGTGTCATAGTTAAGTGTGGTCTGCTGATGGCGAGCATGAGCCTGCTCAAGCTCACTCTGTTGAGTCTGGAGGGACTGCTGCAGCAGAAGGAGGGAGGCCTGCTGCTCCTCCACAGTTCTCCTCAGAGTCTGGACCTCTTCTTCCAGGGCATTCCTGGAGGACTTGAGCTGGGTGATCTCCGTCTCCAGCTCTGTGATGATGTCCAGAGTCCGGGGCTCAGCCAGAGGTTGAGGCCTGCTCTGCTGATCTCTGAGCCGATCAATCTCCTCTTTCAAATGGCTGTTCTCCTCCTTCATGCCCCCCAGCTGTTTATCCTTCTCCTCTAGAGCCTGTCTGAGAGCTTCGGCTTCTTTGGTCACGACTGAGATACTGTTCTCCATCTCATTTTGTATATCTGCAGCATTTTGTTTTAAAGTGTCCATGAAGACGTCCTTCTCTTGCAGCAGATCCGTCAGCTGCTTTTGTCCTGCGACTGTGATTGAAAGCATCTCGTTGGTGTCTCTGTGATCTGACGCCAACTGCTCCATGTCTCTCTTCAGCTGAGCTATCTCCATGTCTTTTTCCTGGTTGAGTTTGATGGCGCGTTCATGCTCCATCTGTAAAGCTGAGGCGTCCATGGAGCGAGCTCGAGTCAGCTCCTCAATCGTCTGCTGGTACTGTTTTGCCTGTTCGGCCAGCGTCTTCTCAGTCTGCCTCAATTCACCTTCCAGCTGATTTTTCTCCAGCTTCAGAGCTTCGATACGAGTGTCCTTTTCTCTCACTGTCCTGTTCACAGCAGCTTGGCTTTCCTTCATCTGCTTGGTTAGTTCCTCTACTTTACCCAGGGCCTGCTCACTCTCCGCCTTCAGCCTCCTGTTCTCCATCTTCAACTCATAGTCCGCAGACATCACCTTCTCCTGAGAGCCCCTCATCTCATCCAGTTCTCTCCTGAGGTCTGATAACTCCCTCTCCTTCCCTGCTAGCTCCTCTTTAGTTCCCCGTGCTTCAGCTCCTCTCTCCCCTGCCTGATCCAGCTCTGCTCTAGCAGCAGAGAACAGCTCCTCTTTCTCTTGCAAACTCTTCTTCAGCTCTGTGATTTCTCTACGTGCCTCCCTGCTCTGCTCCTGTGCATGTCCCAGTTTGTCTTTCAGCTCCTTCACTGTCCGTTCCAGCTGCTGTTTGCCCATATGCAGTTCATTAAGGGTGAAAGCGCTCTGGCTTCGTTTTCTCTTTTTGGGTCTCCACTTCTTGCTCCAGTGTCCTTTTCTGGTCTTTGGTTGTGTTGAGCTCTGCGGTCAGTCTTGTCAGCTCTGCCTCGGCCTCCTTCAGCTGTGCAGAGAGCTGCTCCTTCACTGAGATCATATGCTAGAGGAGACAAAGAAAAGGGAGAAACAAAACCCAAAGTTAATAAACTGTTACATTTTGCTGTGCTCTCATCGTGAAGGCTTTTCAAATTTTGTTCTTTCTCCAAACATTAATATTTTGTCTTGATTTGAAAATCTTGATCATTTTGATCTCTATGAAGTGTCAGTGACAACAGAGGGAGCAGCTGTGATAAGTCAGACCTGTGTTGCCTCCTGGTTTTGGCGATCTAGTTCTTCCAGTTCAGACATGAGAGTCTCCCGCTCCTCCTCAGTGGCTCTCAGGGCCTTTTCTCTCCTCTCCAGCTCCACCCTCAGATCCTCCAGTGACTCTGATTCTCCAGAATCAGCTGCATTGTTGCTATTTATTTGTTCCTCTGCCACTTTAAGTCTTTCTTGCAGATTGAGCTGTAAAAAATAAAGATAAAATAAAGACTTACACTTCAAGATCTGATGTATCTGGACTTGATACATCATGTCTCATACTAGATATACTAGATACTAGATAAATAAAAAGTCTTAGCATGTTCCATATTGATGTTACATCTAAAACATTTTAAAAAAAATAAGTACATAAAGGAATTATATTAATAAAGTGATTACAGATTCTTTAGGCAGACAGTGGTAAAAACAAACTTAATTTTATGCATCTGATCAACAAACCTTTTCTTGTTCTAGGACCTCCTTTTCTTGTCTCAGCCCTCCAATAATGGTGTTCAGTTCTAAGATGTCTGCATGCTCAACTTCCTCCTCTGGTTCTGTCTGAAATGAAAAAGTTTAAAAAGTCATTTTAACTAGGGAAAAATAATCAGAAACACAGTACCACTCCACACAGTATAATTATTTAACACAATGTATGATTAGTGATTTATATTCACACTTACTTCAGTCTGGTTTTTCAATCTCTCTATTTCTTTTTCTGCAGCTGGAAAGTAGAACATTTTTGTTAATATGGAGGTTAATTATGAAGGAAAATTATTTATGTTTTTAGTAAGGAGAAGATAATATTCTGTGTCTACACAATACTAGTAAAGTGAATTTCTGACACATTAACAAACTTTAATTAAGCTTATTAAGATGAGAAACAGCAGAGTTCAGTAGCTATATTCAACATGAATCAAAATAATGACAGTACACCTGTAAGGTTTTGTCTCAGCACTTGGATCTCAGTGGTCTAGCTGGGCTTTTTGCAGAGCCTTCCCCTCCTGCTCTTGTACTCGTGTCTGGAGCTCGGCCACGGACGCCTGCAGCCGCATGTAATTCTGCAGCAGCCCGGCGTTTTCTTCCTGGGCTTCATCCTTCTCCAGCTGCAGCGAGGCCTGTTTCCCCTGTGCCTCCTCCAGGCTGGCAGACAGCTCGGCCAGCTGCTTCTCCCGCTGCTCTGCCGCTTCCTGCAGGGACCGAATGGTTTTCTGGAGTTCAGGCAGCTTTGAGGCCGTCTGATGAAGGACTGGTTTGACCACCTGGAGAGAGGGATGTGGACAAGAGAGTTCATCTTGAAACACTGAGAAACACTGAGCTGTACTGTAACGGAGACAGGTTAAAAACAGTAAAAAGTTACATTCAAAAGCATTTGACAGAAGTGCCTTGTTATTACATTCTGTCCTACAATCTTGGCTACAGCTTTATAGGAATAAAACCCCTTAAATATTTTATATCAAGTAAAATTTCCACATTTTGTACAGATCCACAAGTTTTCATTTCCAAAGTTAACGTCAAAGTGAGGCTGACCACTCTGAATCTGTTCCTCCAGCTCCTCTATCCTCTCCTCGTACTCTGCGAGCTCCTCTCTGTGTCGTCGGGTGATGTCAGCCAACTTCTGCCGCTGGGCGTCCTGCAGAGCTGCCAGTTCATGCTGGTGTTCATCCACCTCACGACTCATCTCCTCCCGCAGCTCCTGTTCCAAAGCAGCAGTGACATCAGGGTTAGAGTCTCAGTGTTATTACTGTATGTTGAGTTTACAGAATATTTAAGCCAGAGTATTAATTATACTGGCAAGACTAAGAAGCATCAGTATTTACCTTAATAGTCCTTTGAAGTTTGAGAGTCTCACCCTGGTCGCCATTACCAGCTCCTGCTGCTGTTGATGCCTGTAATAAAAATGTAGGTATGTGACCTGCAGTGACATAAATTTAATATATTTGGTACTATGAAGAATTTACAGTTCTAGGTCAGTAAGTATTTCTCAGTATTTGTTTTTCACTTGATTGGTGTGGCAGACAGATGGAGTTGAAGGGGTCATGCTAACGACAAAAATCTGATTTTCTCTGTTACGATAAAAGTGCTTACAGAGAGAGGTTGTCAATACTATGAGGCAGATATCAGAAAATTATCTGTTCTGCTAAATTAACAATTTGTTTTACCTGAGACATTCGCCTCCAGTGTGCCACCTCCGCCTCCAGACGCATGACTTCCGTCGACAGCCGGTTGATCTCCTGCTGCGACCAGATGACATCACTGAGGTCCATATCGTCGCCATGGAAGCCCTGGTGGGATCCTGAGGGCCGGGACAGGTAAGATGAAGCAGAGGAGGTAGTGGTGGAGGAAGTAGTTGTGACCGGCAGCAGTGCGGGGCTGGCTGAGGCAGACTGGGCCGACTGCTGCAGCTTCTGGACTTCTTCATGGCAGTGCACTCTGCCGAGCTTTCAGGTGACTGATCTCCACCTGAGGAGACACAAATGAACCTTAGGACTGTTTCATACTTGGTGCTAATACAAGCTTAACATCTCTTTTCTTTCTAGACAAGATTTAACCTTGTGTTCAGAGGGTAAAACCGGCTTCTGTTATTCAATAACATTTGAGATGACCTTGACAGAAATGTAATCTAAAAGCTTTACTTATAAACACAAATGTACATACATCTTTCTGCTGTAGAAGAGTTCTGTATTCTGCAGTCTGTCGTTTAATCTGGATCTCTGAAGCCTCCAGCTTCTCCTCGAGCTCTGCATGCAGCTTTTTTAATCTGTCATACTGCAGGAAAGAGAAGAGAAATGAGGAAGAAAATGACACAGAAATAAGCAAAACTTAACATTTTTCTTGTCTCCTCTGCAGAAAGGTTAGACATCGTGGATATGGTACACAGAAATCCTTGAGCTGGTGAGAACTGAGGTGTTTAGGGTGGATGCTTAACAACACAAGGACCCGCACCAATCTTAAAGAATGAGGCTGTTCATTTTCCTTATGATTCCCTTCATTCCATGAAGAGACCAAAATATGTTAGTCCATCTCTCACTACTTTTCCACTTCTCTAGCCTGTGACCCTCTGACGACTGGTTCCTACTGAAGACTTAATCTCTTGATAAACACCACCATTAATGTGCACAAGCTTGAAGTACATTACAAGTACAGTGTGTATTACTGGCTCACTGTCACAGCTCTCTGGGACACAGTCCTTGTTACTGTTATTAATTACACCTGTGCCTCTCCTGTCTGACAAATGAATAGGTCTATGGTGATAAAGGTAATTATACCCTGCGACTCTGAAGAAGTGAACAAAGTATCTAACCTCAGATTTCTGAGTGGAAAATGAAGCCTCGACCTCAGCCAACCTGGAATTGGACACCTGTAGCTCTGTGGCAGCATCTGTAGTTATATGGAAAAAAAAACAGCATTGAAATTATCAGTGAGAATGGATAATATTCAGAAGAAAGAACATGCAGCAGGAATTAAATGAAAGGATAATCAAAAAGTATGGCTGATTTTTAACCACATAAACACAGTAAAAGAAGCATAAAGATGACGTTGATTATTTTTATTCAGGTCCCTGATAATAGAATAGATAGGGAACGCTCTTTAGGTTTATCTACCATGGCACAGAACACATTCAAGAGATAATAACTAGTGACTTCTATCTTACTCACTCACACACACTCTCTCTCTCTCTCTCATATATATACACACACACACACACACACACATCTGCTTTCTTCTGCTCACATGACAAACAAACATGCAGGGCTGCGCAGGCCAACATTTCTAGAGATCTTGTCTCAGCTATGTGATCTGAGCAGCTGACGAAGCTCAGCCAGCACGTAACACTAATCACAACACAAACTAAACTGCAGTATACAAGCAAATCCAGTGCAGGTTAATGCCCTCTCTTTTTAAAATGTTTACTTAAAAGACAGGTGTAATGCCCTGGTAAGCAGACTGCTGCACAGCTGACACAGTGATAAGAATTCATACTCATTCTGTTTTTTGACTGGAGCAGTGAGTTGGAGATTTGCGGCCAAAGTTCTCTGTGCGTCACTGTTTTATCACTTGTTGCCTGTTTGCTTTAGAGTGATGGTGCTTTTGGGTTTAATTTGGGCAAATATTATGGGAGAGATTTTCATATAAGCTCTGATATAATCGCTGCATCTTGATTCAATAAAATACTGATGAGAATCAAACACTAGAATCAAAACCAGGTGGTTACAGGTGACCAAAAACAACTAGTGATTCAAATCAGTGACATACTGTAGTAGTGAATTTATACATTTCCATCACACAACATTTAAAGAGAATACAATTAATGAATAATTCAGTCATATCTGATAAGGAGCATTTCTATATCTCAAAACAGGAATCAATCATGCCCCTAATCTGTGTTATCATCAGGCTGTAACCTCCTGCTCTGCTGACAATGAATGAAAGAGTGACTGTGAATACAAAGAATCTCTGCTTGAGATTTACACACATATTTTCCAACTTTAACCTCAAAGGGAAATGGTAGACATGTATACTTGGAAAAAACCCCACAACAGAGGAAAACTCTATAATTTGGACATCCTAAGTCCACCCAAAGTATGTGGACCAAACTGCCATATTGTTGGAATTAGAGCTCACACTCTGCAGCAAAAAACAAGAATATGACTATCATCATCTTAACACTGCTGGACCAAGCAGGACATCTTTGGCCTGCATTCCAAATTCTTTCTCTGGCATTGTACAGTAAAGTGAGCTTAACTGGAAAACACTGTGGAACAACTGGTATGTGGTGTAATAAACTTGGAAAAAATATGCAGGGTTTTAGTGGCAGTTTACCTTATACTTAAGATATTACTCATCATTCTGTGCATTCAGTTAGCTTGAAGAAAAAAAAGCACAACTAAGTGCAAATGTTTGGTCTTCCTATTTACTCATCTACACTGTGAATCAAAGGAGGATACTGAAATGTAGTACAGGGTGGAAAGGGCAGAGTTGCCTGGGAAATCAAATGCAAGTTTCTCTACAAGGAGAGGTGTGGTGCCTCACATGATGACAGACAGAATATATCAACTTTGCATTTCAGGATCTACTAATTTTACAAGATCATAAAAGACAGGGTTACATTAAAAACCAGCCAATATGTATATGTATCATGATTCTGGAACTGTCTCTACCTGTTGATACCTTCACTGTAAAGAGTTCTACACATTTTTCATTGTGGCAAGAACATCTTTTGCTCATTTGCACTTTCTGTTGACCCTTGACTTCCTGTTGTTACTTTACAAAAGCATAATCCAACCCATCCTGCTGCACAGCTCCCCCTGGTCCTACACCACGCTGACCATCTCCACCAACAGCAAACTTAACCAGGATCACACACACACACACCCAACCTCTCAAACATGAATGACAGAGCCACCACACGCCTTACACTCACAGTAGTAAATGACACATATCACCCCCTCAATCTCTTCAGGACATTAAAATGGAGGAGAGCTCGCTTTGGTAGAAGCTGGTAGAAGACATACCATTACTAAACAAACTGCCTCGCTGACCTTGTCTAGAGCCAGATTTGTCTATGGGTGTGGTACATATATGTGTGTTATGTGTAGATGTGTGTGTGTGTGCCTCAGTGTCATCTAAATGTTGTGCTGCGGTTTTCTGTATGTTTATTTTGCAACTGTACAGGATGTGAAAATAAATATCCTGTGGGGCAGTAAATAATATATCTATTTGCTTCTCATGATGACAGCTGTGTCTTCTTAAAAGAAAACAAAGGAAATCTTACTGGGACTTTTAACCAACCTTTGCGTATGTTTATAAAACACAACACAGGTGTGTAATTAAAACAACTTGAGACTAGCGTGTTAAATGATGTGGACACCGCGGAGGTTTGAAAAAAACATGAAGACAAACTCACCTCCGACTTCTTCCACCCCTTCCAGTAACATGTCTTTGGTAAAGTTTGATATCTGTCCGGTGAAAGACGACAGGCTCCCGCTGACCTGGCCCAGAGACTGACCGAGGCCGGAGCCTAGACCACCCAGCCAGGACGACATCTTCAGGCGGGGGGGGGGTTAAAGAAAACCAAACAAAAACAAAAGCAAAGCGAGGCCGAGGTGAACGAAGGAGGGGGGTGTTAGCCTAGCTTTGACACGAAAGGTGATAAAGTCAGCCTGGTCATCAAGCTCGGATGTAAACTCTAACCCACAGAGACGCTGTTAACTTTAAAATCCACTTTTAATCTTCCGTAACAAAGTCGCTTTCCAGGCTGAGAGACCGCTCGTGTAGCACAGACCCGGCTAATAACAGCTGACCGTTTGCCTGGAGGAATTTGTCAAGACGAGCGGCTTCAGCGACATTATATCCCGGTCAGACAGGAAATTCCTCAGACGACGGGTTTTATGTTGAAGTCTGTGTCATCTGCGGTGAACGGGAGATGTGTTTCCAGCCGTTTTTAACGACTCTAAACGACACAGCTCCCAGAAAGTGCCACCTCAACTGCAGCCATTATCAGCTCGGCTATAGCGATGGCTGTCAGGTTTGACGTGGACACAGAGCACGGCGGCGGTGCATTGTGGGATACTGGAGGACCAACAACCAACAACAAAATCAAGGTGCGTTCAAGAGCCTCCGCTGACAGTCTGGAACACTCTCTATCTACAGTTACAATTATGTCTATAATTGAATTAGTGTAGAAACCGCTTAAAATTATGAGTGCGTTACTCAAGTACTGTACCTAAGTACATTTTTTTTCGTATTTTAGTCGAGTAGTTCCATTTTCTCCTCCATTATATTTCTACTCCACTACAATTCAGAGGCAAATATTGTTGTTTTTACTCCACCATATATATTTGATCATTTTAGTTACTCGTTACCTTGCAAATTCAGATGATCAATACAAAATATAACCAACAAATAAATCAATAAGTAAGTTATGTATTATTATAGGTTAATATAGGATAAGACTGTGTTGCTTCCCAAGGGAAAATTCACAAGCTACCTAGCAGTATATAATGTAGCTGAAATAAGCCCAACTTTCACCAGCAATATTTAAGTGCTGCACACATCAATGCACCAATAATTATAGTCCAATAATATAATATATATATAAGATACCTCAAATATATTTGGATTAAAGGCTAATACTTCATATTTAAAAAGGAAAGGTCCAAATGAAAGCAGAGAGGATGTAGTTCCCACTATGGGTCACATACCTAAAACTGAATCTCCTCTCCTCTTCCTACAGCATTATCAACAGCTGATTTTTGCTAATTGAAAAAATCCCTGAGACACAGAAGACAAGTTTCTCAGACTGATCAATACTCCTGACTGACTTTTTGTGTAAAAGCAGTGAAGTTCCCAGAAAATGTCAGGTAGTGTTGTTTCTCCTAACTTGTTTATTAAAAGATTCTTTTTTACATAGTGTTAAATACAATCTCTTAGGGGAACAGATGACTGAAAGCAGGTGATGAGAAGAACAGGTGTGAGATCGAGTTTGATTTAATGTCCTTTTCAGCAAACCAACAATATATCACTCTGTAATTATTTTAAAACTCAATGCAGCCACCAGTTATCAATCTTCAGGGGGAAATGATGAAAAATAACTGAGAGCAAATGTCTTTAATTCATAGCATATCTGTGCAAAACAGGGAGAGTCAGGTCCCAGAGCCCATATTCCAGCAGCTTGTACCATCCTTACATCGAAGGCGAAAGAGCAAACATCTGTAAAAACCCATCTGTTTAGTTCAAGCCTTCTATCTTCCGTCAGGATGACCGTGGTGCATTTCTGGTGTGTAAGTCAGAAGAACAATCATGACCCACAGATGCAGTACCGCCTGTAAAAAAAGTAAATGAAGGGTTGTTCATTTATTTTATGAATTATCAAGATGGGAAAATTACATATAATGTCTTTGATAAATACTCACCATGTACAGTATAACGAAAACTCTGGCCATAGGGTAGCGCCTCAAGAAGATTCCCAGTCTGATGCTGAAATAACAAGATTTTTTATTTATCACTGGGGAATGTATTTCACAATAGAGAACAATTCAATTACAGTAGATGAAAGTCAAGTCCTACCTGAAACGGTCAATGGTGCTGGCTGCTTTACGTACTTTGCCATACACCCCTGGACTGTCCTGATCACTGAAGAGGACTGGTGTGTTTCTTTGCCGTGCTGCTGAAAATCCGACACACAGAAAAGGCATTGTGAGTAGAGAAATCTGATCAACTTTAAAGTCTAATAAAAACTAAATTTACCAAATACTTCTAAAAAAAAACCAAACAATCCACAGAATTTTAAATGAATAATGTGGTTTATGCCATCGTTGTAGGGGCAACATTAAGCAAAAATGGAGGCACGGCTCTTCAAAGTAGGAACGGAAATGCAAATTATATAATACGTAATTCTTGTGGGGGAAATTTTGATAAAACAGCCCAATATCACTGTCCCCATTTTGACCCTGATCTCAGTCTTGCCTACCTGGTCCCTCTAGGCCGCTCATGTTGATGGATGGCCCTCCGCTCTGTCCTCCCTGAGCGTTCTTCAGCTGCTGCTCCAGACGCTCCAGCTGGAAGACCAAGGAGCTTTTTTCTGTGCCCAGAGCCTCCAGCATCGTCTGCTTCTGGATCAGTGTCTCCGTCAGCTGGTGGAGACGATTTTCCAGCTCTGTTTGGCTGCTGTTGCTGAGGGTCTTGTTGGTCAACTAGAAGAGTAAATACATACCAGAATATTGGTCACTGAGTCATCCAAGCTGATTTGTGTAGCAGTAAAAAATGTTTGGCACTTTGGTGAGGCAAGAAAGGAAGCATTTCCAAATTTTCCGTAGAGATCATTTACCAGGAAGGGAGCTCTGCAGTTAGAGGCCTGCATAATTATACAGTGACTAACCTGGTTCCTGAGTTTTTGGATTTCATCTTCTCTGTCTTTGATTCGACTTTGCAGGGTGGTTTTGGCTCTGTGATGCTCATCCTCCAGGTACTGCAGCTCCTATGATCACACATCACACATAAATTAGGAGTTTGATCAGACAAAGAATCATTATGAATGTAGTTTCAGGTAAAATATATCAGTTTTAGAAATCTTCACCCCCCCTTACCTGTTTGTGGCGCTCAACCTCAGCCTCTGCCTCCTGTTTAGCTCTGCTCTGTAAGGCCTGCTGCTCCAGTAACTGCACCTGCTGCTCCCGCCATGCCTCTGCCTCCGTCAGGGCCTGATTCTCCAAATCCTGAGCGAGAAAAACAAGGCTCACTGAATCACCAACATCACAAACATCAACAGACAAATACCTTTACACCTGGGAACGTCCCAGTGAAGTCATCACCTAACATTTTCCACGCAGGACCCACACCATTTTTCCTTTCCTGCCATTTACAGCATCTCACCTGTATTTCTGTTCGAAGTGTGTGCACTTGTGCCTGTAGTTTTTGGATCTCTTCTCTCTGCAACTCCTTCTCATGACGCAGCTCCTCCAGCTCCAGAGCCATGGTTCCGCTGCCGTCCAGAGTGTCCAGACCAGATCCCTCCTTCAGACTGCTGATCAGCTTCTCTTTGGACTAGAGTAAACATTATTACATAGAATTTGTTTGTAAAAAGAAAAAGTACAGATTGAAACCAATGATAGAGCATTTTTGACCACAGAGTATATTTTAGCCTGATCGAGAAATTCAAGTAAGTGCTGATGCTACCTATGGAAAAGATATATATATATATATATATATATAACACATATATATATATATTTAGAGGCCCTCAGCAAGTCTTACTTGTAGGATGCGTGAAGCTTTGTGCTTATAGTCTTGGAACTCCTGCTTGGCAGACTCAGCTGCAGCTTTGGCACTTTTCAGTTGCTGTTGAAGGTCATCAACCCTGAGCTTCTCCTCTGCAGCCCGTCGCTCTGCTGCAGTCACTGTCTCTGCGAGGGTCTGCCTCTCAGCTTCCAGTTTGGACAGTCGACCAGCATACTCACTCTACACAGGGAAAAAGGAATTATGAAATCTTACCATTTACACAGGGACACCTAAAAAATAAAAGCAGAGAGCTGGTATTTTCTTAAGTATCAATCATTTACCGTAGTGGAACAAATAGCATCATACTGTACCTGCATCTGCCTGTAGCTGTCCTGTTCCCTCCTGAGAGCCAGGTCAGCCTCTCGCACCCTCTCCTGTATCGTCTCAAGAGCTTGGGACTGCATGCTGCTCCCCTCAGTGTGGTCCTGCATAATTCTAAAAAGCAAAAAAAATAATGAACATAATATGATATCTAATTTCTTAAAAAGCAGAATCTGATCTCTACTTCAAAAAATGGTCACAAGATTATACCTTGACTTCTCCTTCTGTGCCTCCTCCAGTGCAGCACTGCGGGATTTCAGCAGCTGATCAGCTTCATCAAGTCTGATTTTCAGGACTGCAAGTTGACCATCTTTGGCTGAAAGAGCCTCTGTCAGGTCATCAACCTGTGACCGAAGTTCCCGTAACGTCCGGTCAGTCTGAGACTGCTCAGAGTTCCATCTGTCTGCACGTAGTCTGGCCTGGTTCAGTTCTGCAAGAGTAGAGAACAACGTCAATCAATACAGAGGCAGATGAATGTAGGAATGTAGGCCATCATGGCTTCCGATTCATCTTTTCACTTGCCATCTTGCAAGTCTTTTGCTCTCTGGATGACTGAAGCCATCTCCTGGTTGAGGGAGGCCACCTCACTGCGCAGCAGCTGGTTCTCCAGACGCAGACTGGACAGGACCTGGCTTTGTGGCTCCTCTGTGGGGGGAGGAAGCTCTTGCCTGCTGGACTCCTGAGGGACAGCCAAGCCTGAGTCTGAACTCTCTGGTGTATCTGTGGTGGCCAAGTACATATGAAGAAAGAGCACACAATCAATCAGTCAGTGGACAGAGGATTAACTGGCAACAATTTTGTATAACTGATAATCGTTCTTAGTTTTTTTTTCACACAGAAGGAACAAATATCCTCTAACATGCAAACAGACTAACAGACTAAACATGCAAACAGAAGATATCACCATCATCCCTGAGAAATTGTCTGTGAGATAGACCAGAGTAATACTATATCCTAGTACTTCCACACCTATAAAAGTAAAGAAACTTGGAACTTCTTCCATCATGACAAAAAATGATAAGATAACAACTGCAACATGTAGGGTCTTGTTTTTCATACCTTGGCTCTGCTCTTTAGCAGAGCTCTCCTCTGATGTTTTGATGCTGTGAGCAGACAGTGAGCTCATGCTTGAGGCCCTGGAAACACCGCGGGTTGAGGGAGGTGTGGACGGGGCTGAGGGGATTGGTGAGAGGAGTGGTGGAAGGGGGAGGTGTTGAATTTTGGGTCTCAGTAACTGGTGCTGCCACTTTCACGAGTTCCCTTCTTGAATCCCTCCTGTTGCTGGCTGGAGGGTCTGAGCTGTTCAGAAAGTCAAAGAGCATGTCATCGTCCACATCCTGCTCGCTCTTTTTGGTCCTCACAAAGCCAGTTGACGTCTTGGCAGAGTTGGGGGCGCTAATGCCAGAACCGGATGGGGTACTGGCCATGTTGGCTGTGCCAGCCAGTAAGGTTGCATTGGATCTCTTGATGTTGCCGGCTGCTGCAGAGATGTAGCTTGATGCATCATGAGAGGATGCATAGGTGTGATGTGTCACAGCTGCGTCGGTCTTGTACCCTGCAGTGTTGTACTCAGGTTTGACGGTGGATTCTTCGCTATAGGACGACGAAAAGGAGGATGTTCTTGCCTGGTTTTTGCTCAGGGCAGTGGCAGCTCCCTGGTCCACTTTATTTAGGAAGTCTTCAGCTTTCCCAGCCAAGTCAGCAAACCAAGACATTTTGCATCCTGATGGCAGAAACAGCAACAAAATTTGAGAGTCCCATCCCAATAAAAGTTCTAAGATGTTATGGTTTTGGTTTTTAAAATAATATTTTTATTTGAGTTAAATATCTACATTAGCACAACTGCCCTTCTAAATGACAGGGAGCAAGTCTTGCCCCTTCCACATTGCCACAACTAAGATTCTCTTGAACAAGGCACTGAATCTCAAACTGTTCATGTGGAGCTGTTCAGCGGCCAACAGGTCAGACTGTGGTTGTATTGTGTAGCTTCCAGGTGTGAGTGTATACAGCTATACAAGTGTAATCAGGGCGTTCCTCGCAAGAGAACTTGGCTCTCATTGAATAAATAAATATCACTGTGTGCAAAGTAAGACAGGCTGTAAGTTCTTTAGCCCATATTACCGTAGAATATACTGCATGTCCAAATAAAGTCAGTGAGTCATGATTGTTGTAGCGTAACAACATAATCTTATGGGCATTTAAACAGTACACAGAGTTGGGTTAAGGATATCCCTTTCCAATTACACGGATAAAACATTAAACAACCTTCTTCCACAATGGCTGTAGCCTTGGACAATCATTTTATGTAATAATGTAAATTTCCTCCATACATTTAACACAAATCTGTGGAACATCGGGGAACAGGGATTTAATGGTGTGAAATAATCATTTGCACTGCAATACCTAAAGTCCCCTATGCTTAGGTCTAAAGCCACTTACAGAAACACGTAGGAGCAAGAGCTTGCAACAGCAGAGCTTATCCTTGTTATGCCTTTTAAATGTCCAGGAATGACAACCAGGATGACAACGACGGGTGGCAGATAGTTAGGATCAAGATTACATTAGAGCTGCACCTGAGAGGCTCGACTCGGGACTAAAAACTCCCGTGTACCTGCACAATTTATCTGTAGCTAGCATGCTAACACAGTCACACACAGAATCAAAGCCGATTAGTTAGTAAGTTTACCGACATCGTATTGTTTTTGCTCAGATGCATCTAAATAAATGAGTTATCACAGGAGTCATGCGCAGCTAGGCTCCCGTCATCATAAAACTAGAGTAAACACAGTTGGTTCAACATAAACTCCATCATCGCTAAGGCTAGCGAGCTAGCTGGCTACTAAAGCAAAGCCTCTAACGTACCGTTTAAAACGACGTCCAAGTGTCAGAATGTCTCCGGTCACCTGGCTATCGCCGACGTTTAACGGGTGAGCATGAAAAAGAAAAAACTGTTTGAATATCACAGTCAAATGTCATTATCTGTCAGAGGGGATGTGGGTGATCTTTTCGATACGTGGACCAGGAAGCGCAGCTGACAGTAAGGACCCCACAACAGAGCGTCTTCAGAAACGCCTGATCAAAAGTGAACCAACCCATCCGCCTTCTGCTTGTTTGTCTGCTCCTGAGAATAAAACTTTAAGCAGTGTTGGAAAGTAACTAAGTACATTTACTCAAGTACTGTTATGGGACAGTATTTTCGTTCAACGCTGCTTTATACTTTTACTTCTCTACATTTATTTTAGTTTCTTTGAAGGTTCCAATTAATCATGTTTGACATTAAATGGAATTCAGTGGTAGAATAAGCACTAGACTTTTGTTTTTTTTGAATTGCTTAAAATATACTAGTGACAAAAAATATACTAGTGACAAAAAATAGTGACACCTTTAAAAAGTTCAAGCTTTATTGTTTTCAGCAGACACAGAAATTTCAAAATGAAGTACACAAAGTAAAACAAGAGAAAAACAGTGTTTCTTTCACTGCTATTATACATTTCTCCACACCTCCAGTTTATGATGTTTGTGGTTTTACTTGTAGTGAAGTACAACTTAATTTAAAAAATCCCAAATCTAAACAGAAACATACACAAAAAACTACTTAATTACACTACCATGTGTAAAATAAAATGAGGTAATTATAGCGTAGTTAATAATATTCCATGCTTCCATATTAAAATGATGAAGTAACATCTGAGCAGGTAACTTGTGTTGCTGCTAGACCTGCTTTAAGAGTAGAAAAGAGACAAAATGACACAGATGTTATGAAACAGTGCCTCTTTATTTTTTCCGCACTCACTCCAAAATGCATATTTACATGGCATGCCACATCAATACAGGAACTGACTATGGACACAATTGATAACACATAGAATCTGCTCTGGGAGTTAAGGGCAAGGGAATTATATCCCATGAACAACCAACCAAGAAAGAACAGAAATGAAGCAACACTTTTATAACCAGGCCAGCCATAGAAAAGGGTTCCTCTTAAATTGGGTTGTTTCAAAGACTTAAAAAGTGATAAATATCCAGCTGACATGTACTGAACTTTTCACACTGGTCATGGAGAGCCAGCATTACTGTCGAGTCAGAGATGATCATCTACACTCTGCAAAAATACAAGTGGCTGTTCAAATTTAGGATGGACTGCAAGGGTAGATGATCACACATTTGGGGAGTTCAGGGAGGGGTGGGGACATTTACAACAGTTCAATTCATTGCTGGTCAACTCCATTAGATGTCCAGTCCGGTAATTTCAAAATGCCTCAACAATCTAAGTCTTCTAAAATAGTGTCCTCCTTGTTCAAAGTAATAATCCACAAGCGCCGTGTCCTTTTGAGAGAAAAAAAAAAAACAAAAAAACAAAAACAAAAAAGGAGTAGACTCCAGAAGATCCAAAATAGGGGAAGAGGAGTTAAATACATAAAAAAACACAACTCAATATACGAGTTTGTGTGTGATAATGTGAAAATAACAAAACAACAAAAATCTTCTGAGAGAGATCCTTTGAGAAAAATGTTGTCTTCGCTCAATCAGTATTTCCTCTGTGTTTGGATAGACAGTTGTTGTATCAACACACATCCTCTAGGAGTCATTCACTCACTCACTCACACTCACTCACACACACTCGCTCGCTCTCTCTCAGCCACACACACAGACATACTCTGACATACAGCCAATTACACATGCATGCAATGTGGTTTTCTGAATGATGGACTGGCCACATTAGATCAGCCCCCTCCTCTTCTTGTAGTCCTCCAGGTTGAGGGACCTGCGTGGAGCGCCGTCCTTCACTGGCAGCGCATTGGAGCTCACGGACAGAGACTTTGCTTCTGCAGAACGCAAAATGCAAAATCAGTATGTCTGTGCTAAATCGCTATGGCTGACACTAACAACCATTTTGTGCTGTAGCAAAGTAGGCATCTTAATATCTTCTGAACCATAACATTAACAGGAAATATTGTCTCACCTGCATTGGGAACCTGTAGGTCTATCTTGACGTCAAAATCATGAACTTTAAACAAGTCCTCTGAGAGGTCAGTGGTTGGTTTGGGGACATCTTTGTCTTTTGAGTTTGTTTGTCCCTGTAACAGAGACCCAAAGAAAAGATGTTTGAACTCCTCAGGGTTTCTGGGTCTGTTCAATAAAATGAGTTATTTTCGCCTAACTGCACACGTGCATACCTTAAGTAAACAGACTCTCTTTAGTTTCCTCTCTATCTTCTAACAACTTCAAAGTGACATCCTGTCAGTCATCCAGCCATTAAAACAAAATGCAGCTTACTCCCTCGAAAAAAATTACTGACAGAATTTAGCTGGGAGATTCTTACAAAATGCTTTTCCATTCTCTGATGGCTGAAGACAAAATGTGTCACAGGTGGATCAACAGCACAGCAATTATGCAGCAAGCAAGCAGTTTCCTGTTTGCATGACATTTCACTTGAACAGCACTAAACAAACAAACTCAAGTGAAAGAAGTGAACACCTGAGAGGTCACTCTTAAAACACTGTGAGAAAACAGGGTGTGTCCTGCCTACCAGTTTGTTCTTTTCAGCACTGGAAGGATCTGGTGTCGACCCAGAGCCGTACTTCTGGTTGAGATGAGCAAGAATAGCTGCATGGACTGACGGGTCTCTGGCCTACAGAGCCAGAAGGAGCAGAATAACAGATTAGATTCAACAGTGTTTAATCACATTGTGCATAAAAAATGAAGCATGATATAATTTTAGAAATCTCACATTTGACACCATGGTGGGTTTGCACTGTCTTCGTGTGAAAGGGTCCATTTGTTGGTTTTTGGCATTTTGTCCTTCAGCCTGTGAGAGAGCAGGGAAATAAAAATTGGATTATTTTAACAGCAGCACAACTTGGACAGCCGTCTGATTTATAATGATGAAGACTGCAGTAAAATCAATAGGAAAAGTAACGTTTTTCCTTTACAGAACACTGTAGCAGTGGAGAGCTGCCACATTAGGAAAATATCTGAAGCGTGGCAGCCTTTTTAGAGACTAGGAGGACAGTAAATATATCATTTTCAACTGTTGAAAAAAAGAGACCATTGTTTTCAGAAAATACAATTGATTCATAAAGATGGAATCTCAATGATATTTTTGTTGACTACCACACCCTTTGCTGCAAACAGAAACTACAGGATGTGAACAGCGAGTAACATGGAGTGTTTTTCACTTCCACATCTTGTACTTTATAACACAGTGTTCATTATAAAAGTGCAAATATGTAAACAATACTTTTGTTACACTGCATACTGTTTTTTTTCATCCCCAGTCTGAGCATTACAACTCATCAGAGTCAACCAAGCAGTATAAAGGTGTGAAAAGAGGTGGACACTTACCACAAGAGCTTTCTCAGATTCAACGATATTCCAGCTTCTGTTCCTCTGATTAATGTAGCTGCATAATAAGAGATTTAACAATTCTGTCAATATAAAAAAAATCTATAAAGTACTCTTAGAGCATAAAACCGAAGCCACAATCTACCCCATATTCTATCAAGAAGTAGCTACAGATATTTAAAAATGTGTTAATTCAAGTAAAGTAATATGATGAGGTAAAATAAGAGTAGCTTGTGTACCTGATGGCAGAGATGTTCTTGGTCCTCTGTCTGTCGAGTGCTTCTGCCCTTTCCTCGAGTTCATTTAGCTCATCCTGGATCACTTTCACTTTCTCACCGTCTCCACTCTCTTCTGCCATGGCCTTCAATCAAAACAAATGAGAGGAACAACAGTAAGACGTTGACATATTATAGCCACTACACATTCTAGGGCAAATTTGTGATATTTGTTTCAGTGACTTGTGTTCTGTGATTTCCTTTACCTTATCTTTGAGTAGCTGTGTTTTCTTCATGGCATAATTCGGTGGTGCTTTTCGGAATCTGTCCTTCTCTTTAACAATCTGCAAGAAAGACAAATAAATGTTTTGGTTCCTTTAATATAGTGAATGAGACCTGGGAAACCAGTGAACACATTTAGAGAAGACAGACTTACATCCTCTATGTCTTTGTCATTGAACTTGTAGTTCAGAGCTTCTTTGATGGACTGCTCCTTTTTGGTGATTTCGTCAAGAGTTGGGACTTGCATCCCAGCAACCATCATCTGCAAAAGAGAAAATCAACACACAAAACTTTTACCTCTCAGCCTCTGTTCCTTCTTAATCTGACTATGCTGATTACATATCTTTGTTTGTTCAGTTTTCCCTCTTTTAAAATCCACTTACCGCCTCTTTCCACTTCATAAACTCGCTTTCTGTAAACTCCTGATTTGATACAAACTCAAGCCTGAAAACCCGTGTGTCCCCGCCATGCCTGAGGAAGATAAACAACATCAGTAGGGCACATTTTTAGGGAGCAGGAATAATGGAAGAGATTATTTGTTAACTGATTCTTGATTGCCTACTTTAGTTTGTATGATTTATATTTGTAACTGTATACCTACCTTAACTGCAGTCCCTTGTTTGTTCGCGTTGATCCAAGTTGGTAAACCTTCGCCGTCTCTACCACATCCACAATTTCAGCAACCTATCAACAAGGGAGGACCACAATTAAATCAAGCTTCACTAGTCAGCCTTTATTTGACTAAATCTGTTTCTAAAGAACCCCAGATCTTCACTATCACCATAACACATGAGCACACTGCTTGTCTAATACTGAACACTGTAACAGAAACTTTACCCAGAGGCCAAGCTCACCCTATAAACTGGTTTACTGCTGCTGTTCCCGATCCCTATCCTCACAAAGCAGCCAGTCACAGTCTTAGCAAAGAAGGGCATGTGGCACCAGCGCTCCAGCTTGTTTCTGGACAGGCGGATCCTGTTCAGCTCATCTGGTAGTGAAACTGGCTGCGACTTTGGTGGAGTCTCCTCTTTTCTGTTAGCAGATGTGCAACATAAAGAGTTACATGTAAGCAAAAGGAATGTGGTCTCATGATAGATCTTTAACTGTGAAAAGACTGATACTTACTCATCATCATCATAAGACGATGAACGCGAACTCCGATCACTTTTAACTGATGACTTGTCATCGTCTTCCTCCTCTTCCTCCTCATCATCAGAATAAACCTCGCTCGTCTTCAGGGGCTGACGTTTGGCGAGCAGTTCAGCTGCTCACCAAAGAAAAGAACCATCAGCATTTAGAAGTGAATGAATTGTTACAACAATCACGTCATGAACAAGTTAAAACTCCCACCTGTTTTGTTTTTCTTCTTCTCACGTTCAGCTTTGAGTTCTTCCATGGCCTGGGACTTTTTGTCAAGTTTTTCATCACGTTTGGATCGTCTCTCCTTGTTGTGTGACATGACCTGGAGAGCAGTGCACATCACAATCACACACAAAGACAGCAACAAACCAGTGCTGATGCTGTAAACCTTACACTACATTAAACTGTGACGTAAGTTAAAACTGGACTCACCACTTGTGTGTCTTGAACCTGAGATTGCTTCCTTTTTTCTTGTTCTTCCTCCTGCTTCTTCTTCTTCTCCTCTTTCTCTTTCTTCTTTGCCGTCTTCAGCTTCTTCTTAATTTCAAACCTGTCAAAACAAACGTTGTCCTGAATGAATAATCAGTGAGCTCACACACAGCAGTATGAAAATGCCAGACTCTGCCCAATGCATGTTTTTGCATTCTACTGCAAGGCTGTTGTTGAGAAATGTGCTGAGGGAAAATGCCATGGGTGTTTTCAACTAAATTGAATATTCTGTTTGATGTTTGCTTTTGGCTTAGTTGATACATTCTGTTAACTATTTGAGCTCTGTCTTTTTGTTCTACTTCTGCGTTTTTTGTCCTACATCGCACTGACATTTGGGTTAAAATATAAATTTATTTTATGCATATTTATTATCTGTGTGCTGTGTATCATTTTTAAGAGTTTTCCTTAATGCCACTCACCGTCTCTTTAGCACCTCTCTTTTCTCAATTCGGTTGAACAGCTCCTGCTCTCTCTCCTTCTCTGTCATCTGCTCCAGACGAGCTCTGTCCTCCGCGTCTCCCATCAAGTCATCGTCATAACCGTCCCTGAACACCTCGTCCTCAGAGGAGTCCGAGTCTGAGCTGGAGGATGAACTGTTGCTCTCTGAATCAGACACCTCACCTGATAAAGAGCAAATCATTGACACAAACAGGAAGCTGACTTCAGGTTCATATCCAGAGCAAAGTAAGACTTTAAAAAAAAATTACAGGGTGGGGATGCCTTGAACTCAACTGTAAGTTGGTCTCAGAGCCAATCAAAACAAGTTTTAATTGATCAGTATTGGCCAATTTAAGATTGACCATATTTGATTCCTTACTTTATCCCACTGTTCTCTCTCTCGTCACTGATTCTCCTACATTATGTCTCCAAAAAGACTGTATGTATAACTGCAAATGCATTTTAAAAACTGAATAAATGGCTGAAATGGGAGAGACATGGAAGTGCTTTTAAACTGGAAATGAATGGTACCCTAACAGCTACTTGTGATGGTTATGATGTCTAAGCTTCACCGAATAGGCATAACAACCTTTTTCAGCATGACTAATATGATATGGCACCAATATAAAGCAAATTACAGAGTGGCTGTGATGCAAGCTATTCCTGCCTTTCTTCCGAAGCATATCTTTATCATCTTGATACGTGTACGGAATTTTGACCAGATTTCCAGATCTTTTCTCCCAACAGACTTTTCCAGTTTTTCCATAACCATATGGAACGCACATAAACAATTAACAGCTTAGATGCTACACTGTGTGCCAGCCAGGATAAAAGGAGATGAGTGAGTGAGTCACCTAATCCTAACCACCTAAAATACCTGAGGACATGGCACTCTGCCATACGTTTAATCTACAGTTCACAATATATTCTGCTTTGCAGAATGGTCAGACATACTTTATGGAAGATGCACTTTATGTATTTACACTTTATGAAAGGTGTCATTAACATAAGGACATGTGTCGGTTGGGTGAAACTGAACTGCCAGCTGACATCTGCACAACTTCCACCACAATGAGTTCCTGAACCTTTTATTATATTGCTCACTGAAGCAACTGTGGCTTTTCTGAGATAAAAGAAATTATGAAATCTTGCTTTTAGAGCACAAAGCATTTTCCCCATGTACACCAAAGACACATACCCTCCTCTGGTGCAGAGCTCTCAGCCGAGCTGTCTCCATCAGAGCTGCCAGATGCCGTTGCTTTATTAACCTTCTTCTTTGTAGCGTTCTTCTTCTCAGAACCTTTCCCTGGCTTAACTTTCTTTTTGCCTTTGGTGCCACCCACAGTCCACTAGACAAAAGAATGAAAAAGTCAGTTTTGATTATTAAATAGGTGTAAATGGCCAAGAATGGTGGGCTGTAAAATTTATTTTTCATATTTTTTACATTCCAAACTGAAAAGAATAAAGTATTTAAACAGTAAACACCAAACTGTCATACCTCATCGTCACTGTCAGATGTCTCAGAGTCTGTAGAAGCAGCAGGATTGCTAACAGGCTCTTCCTGTTCACCTGAATCAACCCTCTTCCTCTTTGCCAACGATAACAGCTCCTGAAAATGAAATTGCAGTCATGTGGTTCAGAGAGAACATCCAGCAATCAAAGCTGTGAAAACTGCTAAAATGTAACCGTAACACCCTGTAGCTTTGCTCATATGTCATGAGTGGACATCTGTGAATACAGGTGTGAATAAACCCAAACCACATGGAGGATGCACTGGGTTTCAATGCCACAAGACACATTCAGAAGTAACCTCATATACAGAGTGAATGTGTCCGTGGTCAAAGAACAAACCTCCCACACACAGCTGATATGCTAAGACAAGCGTCTGAGAGATGTACCCATAGTGAGCTTCCAAATGACCCCACAACTCCTCCTGACTAGCAGAGCAGGCAGGAGCAAATTTGTACTTTTGTCCAGCAGTGGTCAGTTTCCCACAGGTAAAATGACATATGAGCGAGGATGCAAAATCTTATCACAAGTGGTCAACCAAACACTTCTACAAAACTCTGACTGAAGATACCAGCTCTGAACAGGCCTGAATGCATTTGATAAGCAATCCACAAAGACTCAATGCTCTGTATCATATCAGCACTGAGTTTATTAAGCTAATCAAGTATCAGATGTGAAATGCTGAATCAGTTTTTAATGCCATGGTAATCAATGGTCTCATAAATATGATCACAATTAGTTCCACAGAGTGAGGTTTACAGATTTTAGACTTGGGGAAAAGTGAGCATGGGTATCGGACAAGTACTTTGTATGGACAGATTTGCAACACTGGTATCAGTACTGATGGAGACTATAAGACTCATAAGTCCAATATAAACATTCAATATTAAAGAACATCTTATGTGCATTGCTGGTTTTATCGAGGTGAATTCAAAACACAACTGAAGAGAACAAAAAGTCTGATTTGCGCATCTTCTGGCCATCTGTTACTCACTACATGTGCCAGAGTTCTGAGTGTGCAGTCAGGTAATGGACATGGGAGTTTACTGGGAATCAAAAGACCAAAAAACTCCGGATGATTTGAGAAACCAAGGCTGAATGGACTTTTCTCATCTGTTATTCACTGTATGTTGTCTCTGCAGCATCAACTCTTTCGCAGTGTGCAGTCGGGTAATGAACACGAGAGTTTACTGACACATTAGACTGTGAAGCTTTTCAGTCAGCCTGCCACGCTTGTTTGACAACAACACTGAAATAGCAGTCCAGCTCACTGACGTCATTCAGGAGATAAGGTTCTTCGAGCTAAATCAAGTGCGGCTCCACTAAGGCTTCAGTCTGTGCAAACATGTCCCATTCTCATTTGGTCTAAAAGCTAACAAACAAATCCCCCAGCAGCTCACTGCTCGAAACCAGTAAAAGGCCAATGGCGCGGTATTTTCGTGGCAACATAATACTGCACGACTGCTAGCCTTGAGTGCATCTCTCGGAATGTAACCTTACCGTTAGCATAACTTAGCTGCCTGATGCTACGACACTGCTTTCAATACTACCTTGAAACACTTTACTTGGAACTGAATACCTCTCAGAAGCATCCGAGAAAAACCTAACAATTAGGTTGTCTTTGGGAACGGAGTGTTTAATCAGAAAAGAGGCAAAGACTGTGAATAAGACAGGCCTGTTTTCAGCGAGGCCAAACACAGCGCAGTCAGTTAGCATACATTAGCTTCACCTCAAACTGTTGGCAACTTAAGACGCGATCACATGTATCAAAATCAGAAAAATGCGTACCTACCTGATCTAAATTATCGTCGCTAGCACTGTCTTCGGAGTCCGAGTCGATCACGACTCGACCTTTCCGCTTCTTTACATTCACCATGATTAGCTGCACGGCTAACCTGCTAGCTACCTCTGTGTCGTCTAAATGTTTGAGGCTAGCCGTAGCTACCACCTAGCTAGTTGGCTCTGCAGTCAACCACACAAAGGCACTACTGAGCATGCGCGCACTTATTGATAGTATGGTTACCGCTGGATTTTACATCTCTGGGAGCAAAATAAAATTCATGCTTGTGCTTGTGCTTCCATGGTATATTATTAATTAGTTGTAATAGAGAAAATGAGGGAATAACGACGATAGTTAGCTGATATAGGAACGACATATCTGAGTGAGCGTGTCAGTCAGGACCGCAATCTTTGGTGCACTTAAGCTGCATTCAAGGTCCACGACGATTTAGCTTTTAACTGTTCTGCGGCGGTGTCTCACTCGCTTCCCTGTGATACATTTCTCTGTGAATGTGTGCTGAACGCAGCCCAGGTGCTTCCGTTGGGTTCCCTGTGTATACCCGGACAACCTTGGATTTGTAAGCGTGTATGCAAGAGCAGTTTCTAAGTTATTTGTAATTTATAACAACGCTATAAACCGACATCTTCACGGTGAAATCAACTTTAAATACGAACAAAGTACACCAGTACAGCATGGCCAGAGTAAGTGGAAACACATTTGTATTCAATGTATCTTATTCACAATAATACTGTATATGGTAACGTTAGCTATGTAGTTTGAAAATGTAGCTACTCCCAAACAAGCGACTGTTTTCATTACTGTTATTCTATAATTGTATTATTCATTATTTAAATAGATGTGTTAAAATGAGGATAAATCCCATTCAAAGGCGAGTGTTACCTGATTCTAAAACAGCTATATCTTCTTAATTATTGTGAAACATAGCAACTTTAAAGAATCATAATAGACACTAGACACTTTTTAAATCCAAGGAACTTCATCTTGTTTGTTCATTATCATCCTGTAACTCAAATGTAATGACCTAATAACCCCACTTTCCTATGTCATGTATCCCTACAGTGAATCATTCAGATCAGCCCTGAAATGTCGCTGTCAAAGATCACACGTCTCCCTTCACCGAAGGCTGCTGAGCTCCATCCACCAGCAGCAGCTGCTCCTGCCCTCCATCACCCCCCTCACTGTGCCCAGGAGAGCTGTGATCCAGGGTCAATACAGACGACCTGGTCAGCCCAAAGAAGACAAGTTTCCATGGCAGAAGATTAAGTTCGACTTTGCAAAGGGTGTGGAAGGGATAAAGAAGCATTTCACACTGCTGAAAACTGAGTTTTTTGACCGCTGGGTTGGTCCAGAAGGAAAACCAATTATTGACCACATGCTGGAGCAGAACAGAGTGATATGGGAGTTCAGAGGTCCAGAGAGTCTGGAGGGGTGGACGGTGTCCTCAGATTGTGAGATAGGAGGCCAAAGCGAAGTTTACTTGAAGCTTGGCAAAAACAACAATACCTGTTTTCTGTACGGGACTCTGAGCTCAACTCCTCCAAAGGATGGAGAAACACGCTACAGTGGCTACTGCACTATGCGTTCAAAACAACCACTGGTTAGTTCTCTGCTTTCTAAAGTTTGTGGAATACAAACACCACATCCACCATTCATTTCTGATCAGGATGGGACATGAGTAGTATCCGGGGTCATAGATATCATTAGGAGACTGAACTTATGTCCTCAGTACAGATATTTATATATATATTGATAATTGTGTAACATTCTGCTGACAACCAAAGTGTAGGAAATACTCATCTTATACTTAATTTAATATTGGTGGCAGTCAGGCAACTACTACAGCTGTTCTAAAAGTTAAACCACCCCAAACATTTTGTCTTTTTGCAGGCTTCCTTTGATAGGAAAAAGCACTACGATTGGACCAATTTCAACACCCTGTTTTTGCGTATACGTGGTGACGGCCGTCCGTGGATGATCAACATTGCAACAGAAACATACTTCTCTCACCAGAAAGACGACATATACTGTTACTTTCTGTATACCAGAGGAGGACCGTACTGGCAAGACGTCAAGGTATAATGTCGTGAGAAAAAATATTTCAAAGCCTTTAATACTGTTACAGGTCTGTCAGATACATTGTGCTGAGAAGATGAATGTGAAGAAAGGTTTCAGAATTGTTGCTGCATGTTTACTTTTAGGAATAAGCAGTGATTCTAATACGTTACTTACTTACAGATACCTTTCTCCAAGTTCTTCCTTACACATCGTGGGAGAATACAGGATGATCAGCATCCTCTCTGGCTGGACAAGGTAAAGCAAAGTTACTATGAAATGGCATCAAATACATATGAAACTAACTGAAAGATGTTTTTAACCTGTAACTGTAGCTTCCAAATACACTTAATTCTCTTTATGTGCCATATAGTTTTCATTTAATCTGTTTGTATTTACAGATTAACACCATTGGATTTACCTTGGGAGATAAAGCAGATGGTCCGTTCCAGCTGGAGATTGATTACATTGGTGTGTGCAAAGATTATGCACACACTGAGGAGTTTGCCTATGAGGTGTACAAGAGGAATCCTGAAGTTTGACTGACAACTACTGCAAAACTGCAGATGAACTATTACTGAAGAAGAGCTGCACTCTTCTGCTACTATCACTAAACAAATGTACCGCCCTCTTGAGGTGGACAACCGATTATACCACATTCACCACTCTTGGCAATAAGGCTGTGTATCTGTATTCTAATATGTACTGTGATACCTCACTGTCAGACATTTGTTACCTGCAGAGCTTAATAAAACTTGTCAAGGAGTGTGTCTCTGGTGACATGTGGTCAACTCAAATTATTTTAAACTGAAAGACACAACAAAATGAAATTGTTTCCATGTCCTGAATCTGTGACACATGTTCCATTAACAATACAACTATTCTCCAGATGAATACTGTAATTTTTGTTACAAAAATGAAATAAAATGCTACACTTTAAAAAACAGCAATAGCAAATTTAATTGGAGAATGCAGACAAGAGAATCTTTTGTGTCAACGTCTTTCCTCTCAAAAACACAAAGCTTATCCAATTTTTAAGAACAAAATTACAAATTTCAAATGCAGCACAACAGGACATCAATTGTCTACATATCAGAATACACAAATGCATCATTCAGAGCTAAAAAAGTGTTTCAATTAACACACAAGTCAAATCTAAAAACACTGCACAGTAGGTTAGTAGAATGATAAAAGAGCTTGTCTACTTTCATAACAGCAGGCTAAAAGAGAGCAGGAATAAAATTATCAGCTGCAGACAACAAAATATTTACAGTGGAACAGGCTGTACAATGTCTACAAACAAGCGCAATATTTTTACATCATGACGAGGCCTCTTCTTGCCCCAAGCATATTCTCTTTCTTCTGCTTCCGGTCTTCCATGTGTTTTGCTCTCCTGTTCTCCCTAAAATAAGATACAGAAATGTGTAAGAGACTGATGTTATATGTGATAAATCAATATCAGACAATGGAGGTTTTTAATTTTAGACATACCTTGTTTGGACTTGGTGCTGTTTGTAATTTTTCTGATGCGAGTTTGAGATCAGAGACTTGTTTCCTGCTGCTGCTGTGTTTTCTTTGGACTCTCCAAAGGGCTTCAGTTTACCTAAAAAAGAAATGAAAACATTAGGGATTTGTGTGTAATAATACAGTACATTTCAGTTAAAAAGGGAATGAAGACCACTTATACCTGTATGAGGCTTGTAGGTGAGGGGACGAGACAGACTCGCCTTCAGATCAAAGGTCTGCTTTTTTTGTGTTCCAGGAGTTATTGAAGTACTTGTGTTGCCAGTGAAAACAAATGGCCCTTTGGAATTCAGGAAAACATATTTTAATAACGTCAATCACCACAGTCTTTACAATTCTAAATTCAGGATTTAAAGTTAAAGTACCTGGAGTTTTTGTGGCAGAGAAAGTTGAAGTCTTGACACTGTTGGGCTTCACTGCATCAGTTTGTTTGTGAGGGGTGCTCGTGGTCACACAAGGTGACATGCGTGCCGGCGTCTTCACCAAGGATCTCTTATGTTCATTGTCATGGGTGGCCTCTGAGAACCTTCACAGAAACACATTTGGTTGTGATACGACATAAATTTTTACTTGTGAGGGAAAAATCTTGAAAGAAAGCAACAACTCCTAAAGTTGCCACTTAACAGCTATAATGTAAAATAGTTGGCTAGTGAAAGGATTTTTTCTAGTAGCTAAAGCCTGAGGAAGAAAGGGTGACTCACCGAACATTGATCCTGCGAGTGGAAAGGACAGACGGTCTGAACGGAGCGGCTTCCTTCCCAGCAGCTTTATTTGGAGGAGCTTTACTGGCCGAGAGCAAAGTGTGTCTGCGTTTGTCATCAGCTTGTCTCTTATTCACCAGAGCAGGACTGAGCATGGAAGCGCGATTCTGATTTGCCTTCTGTAGAATAAATACATACAGCTGATCAACTTCTTTGCACTGTGCAAGTAGTCAATATACTGCAGCTGTAGAGTCAGTACAATTATGGATAATGACACTCACCGCTTGGGTTTTGCCCTCAAATTGCAACAGTTTAGTTTTGTCCGAAAGATTCTAAAAAAGGAAAACAATTTATTTTAAAAAGATCACTTGCAGTTTATATTTAGAGTTTTCTGAATAAAGTCAGCCAAGACTGGTTAGAAGCCTCTGAGTACCTTCAGCTCTTTAACTGAATTTCTGTAGGACTCCATCTGCTTGGTCTTCCGCTGGACATATGAGTCAATGGACTCCATCTTGTTAAAATGAGCCTCATGGAGTTTTTTGAAGTCTACAAAAGAGATACATTACAAAAATAATAGATAGATAGATTTTGGAAGAAAACAACATCCTTACTGTAATGTGGTCTCTTGAGAGATGAGAGGGAGAAATAAAAACAGAGAACTTACTAGGAGTGACTGGCTTCAACAGCTGTTTGCTCTTCTGCTGGAGGCGAGGGATTTTACCAGCTTTGGCCACTGCTTTTTTTTCATCATGCATAGATGCTTCATCCTTGATGTTGGCCTGCTGCTGCTGCTCACTGTCAGTGGCCTGGGGCTCCTTGGGAGGTTCAGTTTCATGATTATCTTTGGCAGAAGACACTTTTCTCTTCTTGGCACCCCTGGCACCACAGGGTGCAGTAGATGCAGCCACTTCAGTGTCACCCTTAAAAAGGAACAACAGTTGTCAAAGTCTTTAGTCTTCCTGATTACAAGAAACTGACACTGCAACACAGTAACGTTTGTTAAATACTATTTAATTGTAGTTCTGTTACTATCGTCTGTTTGTGTTGGGTATATGATGATGTGTAATAATTCTGCAGCACTTGGAGGTACCTTGGCATCACACTCAGTCTCTCTTGCAGCATCAGAGATCTTTCTCTTGGTACCGTTTCCTTTGCCTCGGCGTGTGTTCACAAACGCAGCGGTGCTGGAAACGTCTTCCTTGAAAGATGCATCTTTATTTTTCTGACTATTGTCTTGTCCTGCATTTTCGTCCTCTTGGACAGCAGCCACATTCTTATCTTGTCCCTGGAAAACAAAAAGACATTACTTTTTAAAAAGCCAGTGTTTAATACTGATCTTGCAGCTTAACACTATTATTGACCGGGAGCAAGTTACCTGCCCCTCCTCCTTTTTGTCCTGTTCTTGTTGATAATGCTGCTTAATCGTTTTCAGGAGTTTGTCGGCCTGTTTTTGAACAAAAAAAAAATGTTAGTTTAATTGAATGTATCATTCCAAATTACATACAAAAGCAAACGTTAGCTTATAGTTACAGTTAGCAAGCCTGAACAAGCTACCGTTCAGAACAACATTCAACTATTGTTGAACTGTTCAGTTAAAAAGTGCGGTTCCATTACCTTCAAGTTTGCTTTAATCCCGAGCTCCTTGGCAAGGCTTCGCAACTCTGCATATTTCATGGAGTCCAAATCCATGTCGGTGTGTTAGTTTATTCCGTTTTGTGAGATGAAAACCAGCATACACGCGTTTTGCCTCTCGCACCGTGATACAGTGGCTGCGCCTAACGGTTAAAACTACCTCCGATTCAAAACACAGCCGCTGCAGCCGTTTGATTGGCTCCTGCGTGTAACCGGATGTAACTCGCAGCCAATCAGAGCGAAGATTCCTTTTGTTTAATTTTTTTAATGCCAGCATTTCTCACAACACTCCAGAGGGTGGCAGTGTTACGCCGAGCGAACTACAGCATGAAGAAGTAAAGCTGTAGTAGAACACATCCTGTTCAAATTCACAGGCGGGACAACAAGCTCCAGAAAACTTCACCAACATGGAATATGACGAGAGCCTCTTGATGCAACGTGTCGACGGTGTAAAACTGGCCAAAGAGGCAGAGTACGGGCAACCGATGACTCTTCATTGCGCGCAATGTAACACTGTCCTGGGGGACTCCGTCGGTGTCTGTGGGGAGATTCAAAGTATGGACGCTATCATGTGTCTAAGTAAGTCCATGTCATCTCTCACCGATCATAAAACACTGCAACGATTTATAATATGTTTTAGATATTTAATTAATATTCAGCTTGGCAAGTTTACCCGTTGTATGTTTCTGTAGTCCCATGACTGTGGTCTAGTGATAGTTGGGTGTATGGTGGCCCAGAGGTGCAAAACACAACACTTAATGAAACATATAAAAATGGTAAATAATGGTATTTTAGGAAGTTAGAATATAGAGAAAGGTATGAAGGCTAAGATTAGATTTAATAAAATGGAGATACTTGGTGTCATCAATGGTAGTGTAGGCATAGCACCAAAAAAAGTATCATACTATATTGTTATTATTGTTGCTTACTTTATTTGCTCCAGCCCTACAGTGCCTGACATGCCTGACATGCACACACATTGACACTGCTGCTTGTCTCCCTTCAGGAGTAACCAGTGATGTGGTCATCAGTGATGCAATGGAGTCAGGACGTAAAGGGGATATGGTTGACTGGTGAGTGAATGCAGCAGTGCTGTTTTGTTTGTTTTTTTGACAATTTCACAGAATGTTTTATGAGCAGGATACATAGACTGTAGTTGTATGGATCAGAAGTCACTGACGGGTTACTGACTGTCATTAAGGAACATGTTCTTATTTTGTTCTACACTCATGACCCAAAGGTTCCTGTCAGGGTCCTATTTATTCATTGCTCTTGTTTTACTTTCAGCATCTACAGCTCTCTGAAATGTCGTGGCTGTCGCTGTGCTGTGGGCAAAGTTATTCACTCAGCTCCATTACGTTTGGCCATGATTCGCTCCCTCTTTCTCCTCTACAAGGCAAACATCAGCTGGTAAGCCCTGCTGCTTCTGCTGAGCACACAAGCTTATTGACTTTTTGTGTACAGGTTTACTGCTGTCTTGAGAGGCTAAAATAAACAAGTGCCTTATGAATGTTGTCCATTGCAGGAATTGATTTTTGTAAAGCTCAGGTTAGAGATGAAACACAAGCACTCTCAGTTTTTGTTTGTGACCGATTTCCTCTCTTTCACTCCATAAATCTGATCTTATGAAATCAGTTCAGACTACATGAATTGATCCTTCAAAACTCCCTTTGCTTATTTTTTCAGTTACATCCTCAACACCAGCTCAATGGTGGAAGCGTCCACACTCACATTTGATCTGAAGCCCCTAAGACAAAACATTAAGGAGGTGAGACAACAAAACATAATATGTTTATTCTGATGATCATGATTAATACCTGCATGTACAATTGCAGCATTTCATTTCCTTCTCATTTTCACCTCATAATATAAGTGCTATCTGTACTGTATTGACATATTCTAGGTTAATTTATTTGGCTATTTTTATACTATTAACTAAATAATTGTAGATAATAAATAGACATTTAAGTTTGAAAGTCTGGGCAAAGAACGACTGTAAAAAACATCCAGACAGGAATGATGAATGCTCCTGCCAAAAAAAACAAATCTGTTCTTCCCTTTCTCCTGCAGGCGAGGCAGCAATTTGAAGCACAGCTGGATCAGATGTCACATGTTAAGAGCAGACTGGCCGACAGGAGTGTTTCCAGTGAATTGGTCAAGTAGCACACACAAGCAATCCAGATAATACCTCATCCTAGGATTAGGGATCATGGTCTCTTCAATCTGCTGCCTCCTGTAGGCTCGTTTGTGTTGTATGTTATTTTTTTCCGTCTCTTTTTCATTTTTCATTAAATGTTTTTTGGTGATTCAGGCATTGATGTTGCTTTATATGTCCCTACAGCCAGCATACTAAAACCCCTGTTTATCTGTAACTTTAAATGTAAAATTTCTCAAGATTTCCTAAATTATTTTTTTAGCTTTGCCAAACTTGAATGAATGCTGATTTCTATTTTTGGGAAAGAAGGCAGTGTGGCTCCAAGGATGGCAACACACTAGGTCAATCATTTGGTCCAGCAGCCCCTGTTCTCTAGATGTCTGCTGTAAATTCCATTTTGTCAATAAAGTTAAAAGACAGGAAGAAAATAGTACAATAACTCCTCCTAAAACCACAAATTGTTTTTACGTTTATTTTTGTTTACAGATTGAAGATATTATCTGGCTCATACCTAGCATAAACACAAATGTTGAACTATTCCTGTAAGCTTAAAATTCTGTCACACCCTCAGAGCCAACTAGATATTTTGTGCTGAACCAGTGGTAAGGATCTAGGAATAATGTATTAATTCCATTTTTATTCAATAATATTTTGTTTTGTGACATGTTACAGCCTTACAGAGATGTTGGTGAGGCTGTTGACTTTTGCTCTTATTGCAAAAATGATGATGTACATTACATTATTCTCTCTGTAACTGCATTAAAACTGTAAGTAAACATCAATACCCAGCCATCCAATTGGCACCATGCTGCATTTTATTGCTGAATTTCTGATACAGATTCTTTTTTTTTTTAGTTGATACAAAACCAGACAAGAGGCTCACACATAATAAGCATGCCCATTTCCTCCCCCTGGAGTGCATAGTTTCTACACAGTCCACCTCCTCAGTGGAAAAGTTGATCAACAAAGTAATGTCATTAATCTTCTTACTTAGGCTTTTGGGTTTTGTTTAGTTTTTTTTTTCATGGGAACAAAGGTTGATCAGTGTTTTTCAGCTGCACTGTGGCAGTACTGCCATGGTCATGTTTGACACAACAGAGAGTGAGAGCAGAAACACTTAAAACTACTCTCTGTTACTTTTTTGGTGCTGTTTAGTCTGTAAAAACCACAACTGATGATCAAAACTACCTTGACATGCTTGCTATAGTGTCAAACAACCGTCCCCAAGTTGTCACCTTGTCACAGAACATCTGATATGAACATTTCAATATCCTAATTACACTCATTCACATTACAAAGTTGGATTATTGCATGCAATACAAATCATTCATTATTCTGCTAAGTCATGCATATTTTTTAAACCCATATATTCATGTTGCTAGACGCTTACTTGCTTATAAATTGTGATTATAAATCCCCACAAAGAGCATTACAGGGTTTTTAGAACACAGTATTCAAGACAGGATGGTGATGATGACGGTGCAAGTCAGTACATAGAGAGAAAGTGCTTTTCAAACAAGTGTCAAGTTCATTCAGTTAAGTACTTTGCAGCCACAGAGTTACTGAAAGTCTGTATTTCTAAAGGAAGGGGTGGGTTTTGTGGATGTAAAATGCTACAAGAATTGAAATTTAAAGCATCTCTCATGTACCGATGGGCTTAGATTTTTTTTTTTTGGTGTTGAAAGAATACAAGGCAGGGAAAATACTCTCTGAAAAATATAAGTATCTAGTTAAATTTGTCAATGTAATACCATTATGCTACAGCAGTCCTCACACACACCTTGTTCTGCAGGAAGTATCCCAAACCTTCATAAGTGATACTGTATTCTAAAGCCAAATGTTATATGACTCCCCAAAAACAGTGACCAAAAGATAGATAGCTAGCATAGGCATAAAAGAGGGGGGGGGGGGGGTCCTTTTAACACTTACACCCTGGCACTAAACTCATGCATTATTGTAAGTTATTGCTTCTAAAACTCTAATCAAATACAATTTTATGGATTAAAATATAATGCTCTGGAATCCCAAAACTATGAGGTATTATGTACAACACAATGTCATGGTGAGATCTTAATTCTAGGACTAAAACACCACGTTGGATCCCTACCAATTAGATCCAAACCTAGGTTAAAGTACTACTCTTAATATATCATTTCTCTATAAACGTTCCTATCATTGTCACGTCTGAGACTTGGGTTCTTGGGAGCTTTTTGGCTTTCACTCATTAACTACCTAATTCTTTTGATGCTTGAGAGTGCATGAGTACATTTTAGGACGTCTTTTTTGTAAGATAAGAATCCTAAGAACATACAGCAGGTCTGTTAGAAAGCACTAACTTATATTGAACATGTACGCCTACATAGAAAGACTTGAACCAATACTTTATTACTGCATATCCTGATTGTGTCATGCTTCAGCTGCATTTTCTGCACAACCTAGACATGAAATAAAGAGAAGATTTTACCTTAGTCTAAGATTTTAGGGCAAAGCTTTACCTAGATGTGGTGTATTTAAAAGGTTTAGTACGTCAGTTCTACTACCCTTTAATTTTACTGAAATGGTCTCCACAGTTTTGAGCTCCAGCTTAGTCTAGAAACTGATTTCACTATTCTTAAAGCAAGCATCACTACTGGTCATGCATGGCTACTATAATGTTGGCACCACAGTCCCGCTAAATAAGCTAATGCACATGAGTCTATACATATCTTAATGGAAGACATTGGTGATTTTGTTGCTTTCAAACAACTTGTCACTTGTTTTTATACAATATACAGTTTGGTCAACAACATGACAGTTAAGATCAAATATTGCACAAATCCCGGTAAATGTGATTTTCTTCTTTGTATAAATCATATAAAAATGGACAAAGAAAACTAAAAAAAATGAGACCAGGGTTTCCTTCAGAAAAAGACAAAGACAAGGTGAATTAAAGCTGCTATTTCTGCACTGGTGTCATTTTACAGCAGTTTAAAGACTGAATGTGATGTTTTCACTTAATTTTTGGATTATTTTGTCTCATGGTTGATGGCAGCATGTAAAATATTCTGTTAATATATTTCTTACATGGTTATAAGATATGGATGAATAAAAGCTAACATTAAGGGGGGAAAAGAACACACTGAAAATGAGACTAAATGCAGAGTGAAAGACAAAGACAAAATGAAGAGGATCCTAAGAGAAGAAAACTGGACTATACTTTTCATAATGAAAGATTAATTTAGATACTTTAAGTTGCCAAATTTTGGGGATCTCAAAAATGAAGTCACAAGGGAAATATCGCCACTTCTGCCTCTACCTGCAACTTGTGAATAAACCTGCAGACTTGACAAAGGAGAGCACTATACACACGAAATGTAAAAATGAGAGCATGGAGTCAAAATACAATCTTGTCACCTTCCTTTAGAACAGATGCATAGGAGACCACACTTTGTGTGAGTCAGTTTTTTTTTTTTCTCAAAATGGCTGAACTGAAAGTAAATGAAGTGCGCATCATGTGCTTGTGGGCTGCTTGGTCTTCTCCTATTCACCTGTTGACAACCTCACTTTATTAACCCCACTGAAACTAAAACCAAATTCATCCAAGAACAATATTTAAGACTGCTGTGGCGCTTGACAACTATTAGGCTACTTGTACTGATCACACTCCCTTTCACTCCTGTTGGACTTGTTATGGCAATGAGGTAGTGCAAAAAACAACAAAAAACATCCTATGAATCTAATTTATCACAGGCCTTGATCTTTGCTACAGTATCTTGTGTCTTTACTTTCTTCCCAGAAAATAGGAGCAGTTAATTTGTTCATTATCAAACTGATTTGATCTTATTACAGTGAAAGTGGGGATTTTTTTTTTTTACTTATTCAAGAAAAAATTGTCACTATGTCTACATGCAGCCTGAAAAGAATCTAACCAAAATATGACTGAAAATGCCCAAATCATGGAGACTTTCAGACAAATATAGAAATTGAAGAAACTGCACTGCTTTTTACCCAGCATTAGGCTACATGTAAATATAATCAGAGTGTGCGTGATGAAAGTCAGACTAGCTCAAAATCTTGGAGGATGTACTCATTGGTGAACATGCTGCGGAAACAGGCCAGGACAAGAGGAGATGCTGTGAAGGAGAAAGAGAGCCAATGTCCCAGTAACAGCAGGAAGGAGGGCACCTGTGTCCCAAAAGCTCAAAAGAGGTCATCTTCTCAATGACTCTTCGTTCTTTACCTCCACAGGTCTGGGTGGTGGTGGTGGTGGTGGTGGGAGTGATTGGTCAGTGGCACTGGGGCTGATCTGAAGGGGAATGCTCCTCCAGTCTGGACTTCAGCTGGTTTTACATCTGCATTAACTGGAAAACCCATCCTAGAATAAAAATTCACACATTATTCCAAAATTATTTTACAGTTCTGTTTTAATTTGTTAATACTTAGTGTAAAGCTGAGCAGCTGAGAGACTACACTACAGTATGATGATGATGTTTTCTAATCAGCTGCCTATCATTTTTTCTATTTTCCATTTCAAATGTCTCATTTCAACCAACCAACTACAAAACATTTCAAAGATAATAAATTTACAATGATATAAATCAGAGAAAAACTGAATATTCATATTAAAGAGCTGGAGCTAGGGAAGGTTTGGGGGTATTTGCTTGAAAAATAACTTCAGCCACAAATTAATTATAAGAATTCTTGTTGTCAGTTAATTTATGCACACCAACTACTGGATTAATTGAATAACTGCTTCATCTTCCCTAAAGACAAACCTGCTCCACTGACACTGATTAATGCAAATAACTCCTCAGACAATATGACAGAGCTCATATGAATTAACATACAACATGTGAACATATAATGACATAATAAATTCAGTCTTTGATGCTTTGTGAGTTGTCTTATTTTACAGAGACAGACTTTCCTACCCAAAGATAACTGAAATAGCATAAAGCATATTCAGGTCTATTCATCCTTTAAACTATCTTGCCAATTTCCAAAATGAGAAAAACGTGCTGAGAAAGGTAAGTTTAAGCTAGTAAGCAGAAAACACTGACCTTGGTGTGAGTTAGTCCGAAATGATGCAGAGATATTTCGGCTGTGGTTTGAGCTGCAGCTGCACACAATGGTAAACAAAAGCCAGGGGGGTTTCTTCCTCTTCACTGACACATTTAGGTCTCTCAAACTGGACGTATGCCGGGTCTGTTCTGTAAAGACAGACCGCTCCGGTAGGGGACACATTTAGAAAAGAATAAACCGAAAACCCCCAGGCCCCCTTCTCTCCCCCCGACATGCCGGAGAGGAGAGAAGAAGGTCCCCTCGTCCCCTTCTCCGCACAACCTCTGCTCTACGCCATTTTCGCTCTGCTACTACGAACCAGCGGAAGAGTACGATTGTGCCTGAGACCTGTCAATCAAATTTAAAGCCCGCCCCGGAAGTACTTGTATTTCTCCCTAACGGTCATCAATCAAACTTACTAACCGCTAACGGAACAAACGTGACCAAAATCAGCAAAACCCCTGAAATAGTCAGTGTAGTGACTACACTGTAGTCTAAACAAAGCCGCCAAAGTAAAGTAATATATATATAACCTGATACTAAAAATATATAACCTGATACTAAAAAGCATAAAGAGTAAACTGTGATGTGTATAAACGTTGGCTAAAAAGGCCTGTCAGTTCTATGCTAGCAGAGCTAACAGCTCCAAATTAAAAGTTGAAACAACTCATCCCATTATTGAGTAGTTGGTCAAAAGAAAATTAAGCATACATTTTAAAATAATCAGTGCTTTAAAAAACACTTATATAAGGAAATGAATCAGCCATCAGTATTGAAAAAAACATTTTTTAAAAGTCATATTTTTACCTTGATGTCTTGTCATTCAAGATTTATAATTAGCTTGCTTTCACGATGTTAGTATAATTGCTAAGTATTGCATTAAGTTCACATTTGTAAAGTATTCTGTCTTTATTTTGCAAGATGGATTTCCCAAATCCATTTTTAAAAATCCATACAAGTTATCACCTGGGATAAACCCTGATACAAGAGTACAAAGTTTAAATAGTATTTTTTGTTTTTTAAAAGGCCCTCAGCAAGCTACAACCTCTCAATAAATGACACAAAGAAAGCATGGCACTTATTTTATTCAAATCAAATTAATGAATCACTTTGATAATACCTAGACCAACATCACATAACATGTGAGTCATATCTGATTGATAATCACATAATGATTGATAAAATAGTTGAGCTTTATTTCCTGCACTCAGCTGCTGGAGGGTGTTCTTGTAATGATTTGACAAACTCACATTAAAGATTAAAGGGTCTGACATTCGTTCTTCGTTCTCCAATTCATGTATACTAGCCTGTACAGAAAATATAATTTAATGCATTTGATTCTCTTTAGCATATGGACCTAGTCAGTGGCGAAAGAAATTGCACAAGAAATTGTGAGCAGTGCATAAATCAACACAAGGAGACTGATCATATAACAGAAGCATAGCACGTTATTGTGGGTTTACCTGTTCTAAGTCTACGAACTAACTGGTCCACAGCCCAATTTCCACCACAGGGCGTGACACAGTTGGTCAGGGCTTAAGTGTCAGTCAGTAAGGGAAACTTTTAGAAAGCAGGCCACAGTCATAGTTGAATCCTCTTACCATTTTGCAAATGTACCATTTTTTCCTGTCAGAACAGGTGTGAGGGAAGACATATATACTAGCCAGAGATATGACAACAGTTTGTGTGGAATTTTCACTCTTGCCACCACAATTTTAGTTGAAATGAATTGGCAGTTTTTAAAATCCAACATTATAAACACAATGACTCAGCAGTAGCTCCAACAGGCCCCTAGTGGTTACTGGTTTTGAAGGAAGGTCAAACTTGCTTTAGTTTCACTCCAACAATTGGCCTACTTCTATTGGAAGTAGCCATGTTAACCCATGTGAAAAACAAAACACAAACATGGCCATTGGTTCCTGTTTGCTGTTGAGATAATAACTTACAAAGGAGAACCAAAGCCATGGCACTTCAGTGAGTAAAACACAAAAATGTGTGAAGCAGGTCCGGCTTTGCTTCAAGGGACAAACTTAGAGCTAGGTGGTCTGACTTGCTCTGCCACAAGTCAAAGAAGAGGAGTCATATGATCATGTTAGCATTAAAAACACTGTTTGTTTTGAAGTGGAATCACACATCTTACAAGTTTCACTATGAACCATTGCATATTTGTACCGACAAAGACAGATAGAACAGTATGACAGAATTTACTCACTGCAATGCAAAAAGCTTTATCATACCGTGCTATAAATCATATTTATGTGAAAAGTGGAACAGCAGTGTCACTAACTGTGACTCTCTACAAGTTTTCTAATAAATAATGTTCCATTACTTGGAGAAAAATACATAGTGACATTGCATAAAACAACCCAAGGCACACAACTTTTCCCTTTGTTTACAGAGCAGTGCAAAGGCAGAAACTCAAGATCTATGACATTATCTACCTAATGCTTGATCTGACGGTGTTAACTCGTAGTGTGGGCCACAGCAGCCTGCTGAGACGTTGGATGAGGTTGTGTCCTGACATCAACTGACATGTTGAAGCTCTACTCAAAAATAAAAAAAACAAAAAAAAATTAAAGAAACTTAGTGCAGGAACCGAATGCTCATTTTCTGTTCCACGTCCACCTTCTCCAAGACCTGAGAAAACAAAACAGAGCAAAGTTTAACTGCTAAAAATAACAGATTTATGTTATGGTCCTGTAATGTTTAATGGGCACAGCACGACAATGCTTGCAGCCAAAAACAAGAAGTATTAACCCAAACACACAAAACATGAAACCTGCTTTTTGGAAAACCAGAGCTAAACAAGGACATAAGTTCTACTTATATGTGTCTCACGGGGAGTATTTTATTTTTTCATCTGTGGCCATTCCTGGTCTGGAGTTTGTGTCCCACTGGGGCCTCCAATGCTATAAATGTACAGCACATGCTCATGGTAATGGTACATGGTCAGAGGGTTCACGAAAAGCACACGTCACATAGAATTTGTTGTGTAGATGTTAGTTTAGTGCAAACACAACAGTTTTTTACACCAAAGAGCTGTATGTGGAGGGCGACAGATGCCCTCTGATTACAAAACTTGCCTTGATGAATTCATTGAAGGAGATGGAGTTATCTCCGTTCGTGTCGGCCTCCTGGATGGTCCTATCAGCGATGCTGCCGAGCTGCTCATCTGAAATGTTTACACCAACCATCATCCTTAAGACCTGTAAAGAATAAACAAAAAGCCCCTTTATGGTCAATGAATACCGGTGAAAGCAGTTCATGGTACAGATTAAATAGGAGTCATGATGTTTACCCAAACAATACAGTGAATTGTTTTGAAAACACAGATAATACTACAGGTATTTAAGCACTGCACGAGATAATTTGTAGGTATTTCAGTTAAACTGCAAACAAACAGCAGCCACACTGTGGCCACTACATGATGATAAATAACAGGGAGCACACATTTACAGAATAACAGGCAAACAAACATTACTTTGAGTTGCATGTTTCGCGTCTTACAGGCTCGTGCATCACATGAAGCAGGCGATGCAGAAATGTTTTGTGCAAAACAAGAGATCTGTCTGAGTCATTTAACCCCTCAAGCTTACGGCAATTACAGGTCACACAATATCACTGAAACCGAGACGGCTTCACAGAGGACAACAAATGACACGGAGGGAGCGCAGAGGAAGACAAAATACAGGATATTAGACTGTCTGGGAGGAATCAACCTGTGGTTAAGGAGCGATATCACATCATTATCAGCACAAGGGCAAAGTCTCCTCATTGACATTGAAATCCTCTCTGTGGAGCACTTTGAAATAGATATTGCATAATAGCATTTGTTCCTGTGTTGTTTGAGCACAGAATGAACAGCAAATATTTTCAGAGGTAATGATGGAGAAGAGAAATCGACGTCTTTAAAATCTAACTATTAACCATCTGGCTGATATGCTTATTATGTGAAGCAGCCGTTTGCACAAACTGCACCGTGAGTCAGCTTCCTATTTACATGACAAACCCATCTGCTCACCTGCAGCAGCTCATCCCGAGAGATTTTGTCATCTCTGTCCAGGTCATACAGACGGAAAGCAACTAGAAAAACAGAAAAATATATAAGTCATAAGAGACACAGAGAGTCCACATTATGAAATCCCCTGAATGTTCGCGACACCGGTCACCAGCCCCACCCAGACACACCCTCATGCCCGAGCTCTACACTCACAGAGCAGCTTGTTAGTCCTGCTGTTGAGTGGCTCGCTGGCAGTGGGATTCTTGTTCTTCTCATTGTCCTCAATTGGTCTGAAGTGAGCCAATGTCCGCATGAAGCCCCTGAAGTTTACCTGGTCCTCTCTAAAAACAGACAAAAAAATAACATGAAAAAACAATGAGTTTCTGGATATGGAACAGACACAGAATAAACCATCTCTGATTCTTCAGTGCTGGCTCAGGTTACCTTTATACTCAAAATAAATATTAGCTGTGTGGGAAACACAATGAAAACTCAAACTACTCGTAACCTAACACCATTTTAGTCAAACTCTCTCCATCTCTATTCAAGATTTCCTGAAGAAAAACAAGCTAAAACCAGAGCAACAGGAACACATCTGAAACATTAAAAGCCACGGCTAAAATTACGACGCCTACACATCTGACTTTTTGGGATTTTAATGATATATCTGCAAACATCTGGTTTTCAACTTCCAGACTGATAAAACAGGCAAACAACTGCCAAATATACATACAGAACCTGCGGTGCACAAAAACCCAAGCTGATATTTTTTCCACACAGAATTGGCAGAAAAGACTGAGCTTCTTAAGTCTGCAGTCGAGCAGCCACAACTAAAAAGCCTGATGGTCTGGTTCGGCTTTGTGGTGGCTGTGACTCAAACACAACCTGCGTAAACAAGATCTGTCCAAGACTGCAGACCAGCAACAGGGACAACTCACCCCTCAGGAAAGAAAGCATTGATGATTCTGTCTCCCAGAGGATTAATGGCCAACTCTGGGATCCTCTGGAAATCTTCTCGACTGCAGACATCAGGAGATACAATGGAAGTGAAGATGCAACATAATATATTTAAAGACAGGACATCAAAAGACAAACTGTCTATATAGAAATTTACAGGAATTCTTCCTCAGATCTTAGACTCTCATCAACTCATATATGACACAGACCATGTCTTCAATATAATCTAAAATTAGGCTTGATTTGACAGCAAATATGAGATGAGGAAAAGATGAAAGGAGGAAAAAAGGATGGCAAGTAAATAATTTGGATTTTGAAAATAGTTCTGGATGGTAAAAATACCATCAAATCAGTTAATCAAGCGATTAAATTGTGGAATTTAAAAATGTTTCTTGGTCCATCAGTAGGATGGAACGTTGCCTGTTGATATGTTAAATCTGTTTGTTGTGGCAACTAATAAATGCTAAGAAAGTCACCTTGGACATGAATGATGGCTGTAGCTGACTGAAAGCACTGGAGCAAGAACAAGTGGAATCAAGAATTTGTTATGTGTAAATAATGTCTTACAAAAGAAGTCTTTTGGTTCTATCCTTGGGAGACTGATCTGAAAACAAATTATTTTTGCCAAATCACAACTGAAGTTGTGAAAGTTTTAGCAGCTTTAATGATTAGCCATTTCATCACCTATTGCTTGTTCTGCCCATACTATGAGAAGAGTTAACTGGAAGTTAATCAAACACCAAAGAAATGTCACACCGCTCTTGAACTGAACACTGAGTTAAGTCTCACTGTGAAACACATTTTAGAATGAATGATATTTGACAAAACTTTATGTATGCAATAAATTGTCTACAACTAATGACTTTGTTCATATAGTGGATTCACAGACTAAAAAATGTTCTTGCAGTGAGTTTTCTTCTAATGATTCTAAAAATGTCCTAATAGTAATGACTGGTTACCCTCAAAATTGCTGGGTGAAGGAACCAAAGTAATCAGTCAGATCTCTTAGCTGGTGTTAAATGGGTTTATTTACACAATGTCAGTTATGTTTTTTCTTACCTGAGGGTGCCATTTTCACCTTTATCCAGACTGGTGAAGCGGCTGTACAGGCGAGTTATCTGACTGTGGGAGACTGTGGGTAAGATACCAAAGAGGCATAAACTTTACCACCAAAGGCCCAGACGATAACAAGTTATACACTGCTTTAGGCAATGTCACTTTTCACCTAAATACTGGAGCTCAGAATTCACCAATTATAATGGTCATCTTCAGAGGTTCAGAGATCTTTTAGTTAAGTAAAAGTAACAGTATCTTCATGTAAAAATACTCTATTTAGGTAAAGGTACACAAAAATTATCAGCAAAATGTACATAGAATATTAAAAGTAATGCACAAATTTCAAATGTCTCTTTGGTGGAACTGCTAACAACTGACAGACATCTGAAACATGACAAGGGCACCCAACTCTTAAAAAGGCATCACAAGCCTTCACAACATGTTGTATTTTATCATATCATTTGTTATATTAAATTTTATTTATTACACTAAGTAGAATTATACTCAGTTGGCAGTTTATTAGGAACACCTATTAGACAATCTAACACAACAGTCCTGCAGCAAAGCCTTCCCTGATGAACTTTAGAATTATTTTGGGTGTTGCAATTTGTGGTGCTGTTTACTTGTGTTTTATTATTTTGTCCACCCCTGTTATACCAATGAGAGTTTGATAAATAACAGAGACATCTCTCTGTATAATCAGGACCACAAACTACAGCCTCTATGATGTTAAAGTTTAATCAGCAGCAATGTTGCGGCAACATAAGTCACACAATCAGAGCTATTAACGCAATTTCCTATTAGTACGTGACTTGGGGATTTTTACAGAAGAAACGTTAGGCTTTAAGTAACCGGTTAACTGAGATTAATGGCAATGTTAACGTTTCTTCATCTTCATCACAGAAATAAATCTGAGCTCAACTTACAGCCGGTCTCCTTCTTAATTTCTTCAATTTCCTCTTCTCGGAGTAACGTAGACGCTCTGGATCCCATGATGAAACGTTAACGGGGGTAAAAAACTTGCTAGCCCCTTTTGCGCAACCAGACCAGCTGTGAAAGAATCTGGACCCGGACCAACGTTAAAGTTAGCAAACAGGCTAACTTAGCGAGCTACAAACCTGCTTCGTTCTTCTGATGTGAAAAAAAACAGTCGATAACTAACGCGGCTGTTACAGTCACAGCCGTTTTCTACCCTTCTGTCGATGTAAGTCAGCGGGTAGACTCTGTAACTCTGTGCTATTACAACGTTTCTCTGATCTGCCGTGTTTTCATGATACTGAGACGGGTTTCGGTTAGGTTGTCTTCCTGATTTATGAAACGGGTGGGCAGGTACTGAACAAGGCCGCCTCCCTACCAGGGGTGTCCCGGGGCAATTAGGTAGCAGAGTTTCTGCCTGATCAAAATTCGAAGATCAATGGCTTGTACTTAATTATATTTCAACTCAAAAATATCATATTAGTCACTCTGTTGAATTAATAAATTTACTATTTACAATTCGGAATAAAACTAGCTGATATGTATTCGAAAGTCCATAAATCCCCCTCACTCACTGTAAAGAAAACCATGACAGTGGGTCAGACGTTGAAAATATCAAAATGTATATGAAGCTCCAAAACTAGCGATGTTAATTACACAAAAACAACAACAATAATGATAATAAGTACAACAAATGGGATACATCAAACAATAAATATTAATGGCAAATTAATTGCTATTAATTATAATTACATTATAAGCTAAATAAACAGTCAGTTATCAAATATTAAATGACGTGGTTAGTCAGTCATTAAATTAAATTAAAGACCCCTCCAATCCTCTAGCCCTCTAAAGCAAACAAACAGCAAGCAAAATTTCACTCCTATTAAATAAAGCTCTAAAGTTTTATTTTTTCATTTTAGGATGTAAGTCAACTTTTTGCCACTAGATGTCGTAATTTCATTATTTCATACAGTTCAGTATTCCTCCTTTGACATGGTGGTAACAGAAACCTCCAGCTACAGCCAGTCAGCCAAATCTGTGGTACATTAAATACAGCTGAGCTGAGGCTGATGGGAATGTCATCAGTTTTGTAGATATCTGTTCTTAAAGCACTTTGACCAGCTGGTGGCACTAAAGGAAAAGTCAGGAGAGGTATTATGAGTCTTTTAGCACCATCATCAGGTCAAAGTTTCAGTAAGTTCAATACTTTGGTGTCTGACTAAATACCAGCAGAACTAAACCTGTGAGCTGCTGCTGTACTTTGTGCTTTATACTACTTAGCAGATATATATTGCTGTTCATAGTGGTAGTTATATGTCATATCATTTGTTAAAATTTAAAGTCAAATCACTTTTTACACTTCTGTCAAAAATAAAATCACAGTTGTCTGTCATTTGAAGCTGTGTCCTGTTCCACACACATTTTATTTGCTAATATGTAATCAAGAAGAGAATGTTTTAACTGGGATCATGTATGCTTTAAAATCCCTCTCATGGAAGGAACTACCATCCTGTTAAAACAAACTCACAGGGAGATTAAAAAAAAAAAAAAAATCCCCATAAAGCTGGCACAGGTTCAGGTAAAAGAGGATGTGTGTGGGTGTAACTGTCTAACAGGATCTTAAAAAGGGATTTTGATCATAGGAAAACAGGCTTAGGTAGACTTATTCAGGCACAGCACAAATCCTCTTCTGAAGACTAACTACTGTTTATGTGTAAATAATAATAATGTCATGTCATAGATTATTTTTTAAAAATGCATCATTTTGATATCAAGGGAGACTAAAAACCATGCACTGAACATCCACAAGATAAAAAACACAAAATACAAGTCATTTTCAGCAGTTTTTGGTCTGTAAAGATTTTATTTCAAAATCCCTGTTTTACAACAGAGTCTCTTGAGGTTCAATTAACATTCAGTATTTAAAGGCATGTCCTTTACATGTCAATGAAACATTCACACCAGGCATTTTGTACCACAAATAAAACAGAGGAGAACAAATTGACATGATTTCCATGTTATAGCTGTCTATCCTATGTGATAAAAAAAGGGAAAAAATACAAATCAGAAGCAGTAAAACGTCATTCACATACACTCTACAGTGATAGTGCAATTCATCATAAAACACACTTAAAAATTCTCAGTAAAATCAAAAAAACATCACAGGTTTTTAAGTGTTATAGTGTGTTGATAAACAATAACGTCAACTCCACATTAGATTGATTCCTAAACTGTGCAAAGAGACGCATCGTCTTCTCAGGCCGTCCAACATGGAAGAAACAGCTTGATCTGAGACTTCAGTGGATTTTTGTTGAAAGACCTTTACTTGCTGTGACACACTGAGTCCATGGCCAGCAGGATGCTACAGAGACAAAGAAAACAAAATCATTTCACGATCAAATGAAAACAAACATTTCACAGGGGACAGTGCCTCATCCATTCATTTAAGTAGGGTTAAACTGATATTTTTACACTGAGGGCTGCAAATAGCCTGTTAGTCTGCACAATTTTAATAAATAAATTCCTTGAGCCTTCCTTTGCTTGATAAATAACATAAACGTCTAATAGATTATTTACAGTATTGTTTATTAATATGAATCACCAAGATCAATTAAACAACAAATGGTTTCACGCTGGACTGATATTACAGTAAAGGCCTTTTACTGGTTTGGATAGTGGCCAGCTGTGAAGAGCAGTTCCACTCTAATGGATGTTGATCCTTCAGATCTAGAGTGTTGTACTGTTCATACAGTATGTAGCTCTGTAACTCAGATGAAGGATTGTAGATTTTTCTGTCCCTCTGTCTCACTCTTTGGCGTGTCTTTGGTGTGTTTCTTGCTGAAGTACCAGCTTATCTATAATAAATATGTGGTTACTAAATATAAATCAGCAACTTAAAGCTACTGTCAGCTGGTGATTTTATATTTGTATCAACATCCTAAAAACTGACTATTCAAAACGTACATCAGGAGTAACAGAAATTTCACTTTTTAATATGCCTGTGGATCTGCAGACAGTGATGTCAGACTAGGTGTGATTTGTCTATGATGTATGTCATTGATGCTTTTATAGTTTTGACAATAACAGAGCTTAGTCTTTAGTTCTAGTTAAGTCTTTTATGATTGTCAACATTTGTATAAATAATAATAAGAAGAAGAAGAAGAAAAGGAAGAAGAAGAAGAAGAAGAAGACTTTATTAAGATTCAACAAAATGCGTAAAAAGACCCGAGTCATCACCAACTGGAATCCACACATATATACATATATATAGAAACTCAACATTTCTTACTGTGTGAATATGACTCATGGAACTACAAGTGCAGCAGAACTAGTTTAGTTACTTATAAATGGGAAGTGGACCGTACCTGTCTGCAGGGTATCCTCTCTCACACAGGTTCACCAGAGCGTACAGATGTCTCAGAGCATATTCAAACTGAAACACAAGAGGGCGTCACGTGTCAGAAGTGTCATAGTAGTCGGTGTTTTACAGCATGTGACCATTTGAACATTTATAACCAAACTTTATTTCCCCCTGTATTTGTGGCACCTGAAATGTCAAACAATTCCCAAGAAGAGGGACAGTTGTTGAATAAACCAATACAGCTGCATGAAAGTACCTGGGAAAGTATTGTGCTTTATGTCATGCATTCATTTCTCATTAGAAAGAATGAGAATAGAAAACACCCCAGTACATAAATACAACTTCCTTTTCTGGTCAGAATGTCAGAGCCCCTCTCATCATTTTACAGTAGCTTATCTTACATCTCATTTCTTCTAGAGGTGCTTTGTCTGATCGTGTTACAGTAAACTACCTCTGATACCTCTTTGATGGAGGGCAGCCATAATGAGCAGAGCAATAACAACAGCTCTGCATAAGGAAAGGTTTAAATAAATTTAAGATGTAACAGTTAACACTTCTGCTCTTAAAGCTACTACTGTCAGTCTCTCTGGATTAGTTTCGGCTGAATGAAAGCACACAGACACAGGCATTTATGAATAGCATGTGAGATAAATGTGGTGTTTCCCCTTTTAAAACAGAACTCTGACATGTGAGTAAGTTTCAATCATTTTTTATAGATGAATCCTGGCAAAACTGTGACTAATCAACCATTACAGTAACCACCAGCACTTTCTGAATTTAGACAGGATGTTCCCAGGCTGCTTTAAAATGAGCAGAAAGCAGCTGTGCAGCCCTACCTCTGTTTTGTGCCAGTTGAAGCAGTTGTGTTTGTAGTGGTTGACTGCAGCCTTGTAGCACTGATGCTGGGACAGTTCGGCTCTCTCGTTGAAGACCTCCTCAGCCTTGATCTTATCTCCGGTCACCCTCTCGACCAGTCGGTGCATAGTCTCAGCCAGCATCTCCCTGACCTGAACACACATCACACTGTTCATCAAAACTGTAACGTGGGAACTGTCATGGTAAATGTTCAGTCTGTGTAGTTAAAATCACCAAGATGAATCTGATTTGCATGGCACACTTGAACAGTCATCCATGGAGGGCCTGAGGCATGCAACGTTCTGCAGACTGCCAAAACACCAGAGGGCTTTGTCACTCTTTACCTTGAGGTGGGAGCTGATCTCCATCAGCAGGCCCCTCGCAACTCTGATGTCATTGGAGGCCATCATCTTCCTCTTGAGGATGGCCAGAGGAACGTCGGGGCTTGGGGTGAGATCCAGATTCTTAACTGGCTGCAGGGTCATTGGAGGGGCGGGTTCGCTGTCTGCTTTGCGTTTACCCTGAAATGCTATCACCTTCATGTGGGCCATTGTCTGCACGGAAAGTAAGAAACTCGAGATGAGTGGCTGAAAAAGGGCAGGAAACAAACATGTTTCTCCCTCACAGTCCTCCTCCGTCATCGCTATTCTGCCAGTCACTGAGATTTAAAATACAACTACTCGTCCCCCAAAATGTTTCTTGGTTAGAGAAGACAAATTCACCAGCAACAGAAATAAAAAAAATTACAGGTATTTGGTTCATAGTGGGAAGGTAATTCTCCATTTTCTCTCACCTTGTTCCCGTACTGCTGCACATGGCTGGTGTTTGTGTGGCTCTTCACAATCTTGAACTGTTTCAGCAAAGTTTCTTTTGTCAGGTCCTCCTGGAAGCACAACATCAGAAAAACCATCACAAACAGAACTGTTTCATAACATAAGCAACAAACACTTTTGAAAAAGGAAAATGGTGTGATGATCTGTAAAATGACATATTTCTGACAAATGAAACACTGTGGTTGGTGTTGTTTTGGTTTTGTTTTATTTTTTACTGATGAAATTCAAGTTTCTGTTTTGGGATGCTTACATACACAGTACTGTAGGCCCACAGGTGTTATTACATGCATATGCAAACCACCCAGGTCTTATTATGCTGGTGAAAAACAAACCACTGTTGCTGCTGTTGGAAACTTCACCACTTCCTTTTCCTGCCTATTCGATACCAGGTGTTTGGAACAGCAGATAAACCTTTAATGGACTACATATAGTCAGAGTTGTTATTGTACAGAGTTCTGTTTTATATGAGTCAGCATCAGTGGCAAAATCATCAATAAAGTGTGTGAAAATAAAGCTAACTAGAAAAAACTACATTCTCTGGAGAAAACTGAATTTGCTCAAATTGCTCACTTATGTGATAAATTGTACGTGCAAACAGTCTACACAGGTTTAAATGTCTAAAATGTAAAATTTGTTTGTTTTTTTGTCTTTTTTTATGTAAAATGTTGCTGAAGTGTCAGTTGAAGATGCACTGAATGCCTGAAGTGTCTGTTGGACTGTGATTGATGAAATTATTTCAAATTCCGTTCGATGTTTAAGCTCAGTAGGCGCTGAATTGTTGTTTGTCTGTAAATAATGAGAATAATTTAATTGCTGACAACAGGAAACGTCTCATGTGTAAGAGATGAAAGCAGTGGTTTGATGTTTTGGAAAAGGCTCTTATTGGCTCTCCAGCAGAGAGGTAGATGAGACTGATAACACTCTTAACATGTTTGTTTAATTTGTGCAAACCCTCTGTAAAACCACAACTTTTCACTTTCTGTACAGATTAAACAAACAAAATATAATGTGTAAACTAATGAGCTTGAGAGGTGCTGTCAGGTGAATTTTGGCAGCCATTTTCCCCTCATTTACAGTCTTTACGTTAAGCTAAGCTAACTGATAGCTGGTTTTATATTTAAACAGATAGATATAAGCTCTGTGCTCTCATTTAACTCTAACCTCAGAAGGCAGATGAATATATGTCCAAAATATCCAACTATTCCTTCAGTTAAAAGAGCAAGAAATGAAAGTTTAATTGAAGTGTAAATAATGAAAGCAGTTGAAATTTCATCTGAAGTCAAGTCATTGTGAAATATTTAACATAATGTTGGTGTCTCAAACGACACGTTCTTTACACTCATTGTGACAAACTGTGGTCAGACTTTTCATTTCTAACTTTCAGAATTTTACTAAGGTTGTTAATTTTTTTTTTATAACAATACACAATAGATGTCATGATTTGGATTCATCAGGGGAAACATCACCCACCACATCAGAGTCCTCCATCCAGTTAACGCTGTACCAGTCGCCCAGGTATGTGTCCCTCTTCTCGTCATAGTAGCAGGCATAAGAGGACTCGTGGGGGTTTGCTGCTGTGGTGGCGTACACTGGAAAACACAGAGACACTCTCATGTCAGTGAGAGTAATACTTTGGTAGAAGATTGTAATTTTCTAGTAACATGACTCACATGTCTGCTTGGCAAAAACACTTCAGAGAAAACACCTGAACTTCTTGACAACAGTTTGTGAGCTCACTGAGATAAATGCAAATGAAAAAGCCAAGATTTTTGATACATCAGATAGTCACCACAGATGGAGGAATGTAAAAAATGGGATGTAAAAACAGTCTTTGGTCGCAGACAATAAAGCCAGAACTTTGATCAATGTCCTGTGCAGGTCCTGTTATGTTTGTCACATGAGGTCGAGCACATGACAGAGTGACTTCGCCCACACATATCTCCACACGCTGTAATGCTGACCTCAGTGTTTGACTTAACACACCAAAGAACTGAGAGTGACAAAACAGAAGTAAAATCCACAAACCACAGTGCTGAGCACAGTCTGGCCTATTCATGACAACATAAAAAACTCAAATGAAAACTAAAAAGACAAGATCCTCACTTTGATAGGGAAAGTTTATAGAAACTGATTATTGGAAGAGCTTTTAGTTGTTTAAAGGTCAAATGTAGGTGAAGTCCAACGAACAATCACACAAAAAAGTTAAGATCATGTGGAGGGTTTTGTTTAGTTCATCAATTGATGCTTTTTATTGATTTGTGCTGCTTCCTTATCTGCTGGTTTTCCTGGAAAGTGATTCTGATGAGGTAAAGTTCAACTCACCGTCAATGTCAGCAGGCAGGTGGTTCATCATTGACCCAGACTCACATGCCTCAATGTAAAACACCATCTGTGAACATGAATGTGTGTGAGAGAGAGAGGGAGGGTGGAAAAAATGACAAAAACAAATGTTATGATCTGATGTTCCAGCAGAGCTACATTATCACCTGACTGGCTTTTATCACTGACCCACATACTGCAAGGCATGTATACACATGTAGGCTTGAATTTTACACCGCAGCATGTTCCTACATACCCTTTTGTATTTCTTGTTTTCGTGCATGTATTTAATGGTTTCTTGGAGATCTTCAACATGGAGCTGGAGACAGAGAGAGAAAAATTAGCATTTAATTTTACAGATAAACCGCCATGTTCAACTTGCAGTAATTTGCACTTTTAGATGGATTGTACCTTACACACAGACACAGCTGCTTGTGTTAAGACATTAAAAATCTGAGAATTTCGGCTTCTTTTGTTAAATGAAGCCAAAACTGAATGGCTCTACCCAAGCACACGGCTCTGTGAGGATGTTCTTGTGCACAGTGGTGCTTTGAGCTAACTTTAGCATGCCAACAAACCCGAAATGACAATGCTAACATGCTGAAATATTTACCATGTTCTCAATCTTAATAAAGCATATTAGCATTCTAAGGTCTGCTAATTAGCACTAAACACAAGCGGAGGGTGATTTTTTAAAACCAAAGTTTGGACAAATAAAGATTTTGACCTGATGATGAAGCTAAATTAAATGTTACAGCATCGCCAAAGTTATCTGATTTCAACCTGAAGCAGGCATGGAAATCTGTACCAGATTTCATGTCAATTCATCCAGTGGATGTTGGTTTTGATTCTACTTAAAACCAATCTCAAGTCAATCTCAAAAGTCAGGGGACCACTGAAGTCACTAAGATACATCCTTTGTGGAACATGAATGTTTGTACAAAACTTAATGGCAAGCCATCTCATAGATGTTTAAATATTTCAGCCTGAGCCAAAGTTACTGACTGACTGACACTGCTATCCCGCACCTACATATGATGTTCCAAAGACCAAAGTATCAGTCTATACCCTCGCTTCCTTCTTACTTTATGGTATCCTATCAAATATTTTTAAAAAGACATGCCTAGGCGTGAGAAATGTCAGTTCCTAGTTCCTTTTTTATGGTTAAGAGCTAACTTATCTGTGTGTTACAGTAAACTCATGACATGAGTGAACATTAGCAAGAGCAGGAAACAAAAAGTGCTCACATCATCATTAGGAAAAGCCAGAATGCCAGGTGCTCCGTGGTCAGTGAAGTATACAAACACATGATCATTGGGGCCGCTGCCAAGAAAAAGAGAACAAGGTTAGACCAGAACAAACCTGATGAACCAGATTCTGTGTCGTTCTTATCTCAGGTATCAGGTTGACTGCTCCATCTCTTATTTTTGTTTATCACTTGCCTCTTCAACACTTTTCCTGAACCACCTCTGATTTTCGAGGAGTCGCCCTTCAGCACTGCCAGGAAATTTTCTGGGGTTACATCCTGCAGAAAAACAACCAGTCAGAAGTTGTTATATTTGCTTCAAACAATCTGTGTGAATGTCAAGAGTACTGCAAAATACTGATTCAACAGCACTGATTTGGACTGTTGTATAAATATTTGCGCTGAAGCACTCACATCCCCGGTGTAATCTTTAGGAACTCCCTTGTACACATCTGTGCCGTTCGGCCTGTTGATCAATATCCCAGGGGTGGGGTTACTGGAAATGATAATATGAGGCAAATTTAGAAGGAAGTGAAAATGGCTGACAAAACACTTTGGCATCAGATAATGTGATTCACTGATCAGGTGACAGAGCCATAAGCTGGTGAGAGCTCCACAGCATTTCAGGTTTTTCCTCTTTGACTGCAGAAACACTTTGTGTAGCTCTCAACAACCAGGCCCTTAATGTAAAACAAAACTGCACTGATACAGGATGTATCATCATCTCCATCACACAAAACATTAGTTTGTAGGAAATCAATGAAAACTTGAAAAAGCTTCCGCCACCAGTATCAGTGGACATTGATTTGTACAGTCTAACTGTATGAGCTGCTCCACTGTTTGCCATGTTAGAAACAAGTTATTTATTAACCACAATCCAAAACATGCTGATAATGATGTCAGCCAGACACGGATGTAAAACAATCAATGTTGCATAACTTTTTTCTAGAACTTGACCTATATTATGTCAAGGTATTCAAAGACATGGATCAGTACTGAGGTGTGTAAACAGTAACAGCAGAATAACTAAACTTCTCCACCCATGAGGTTATTTCAATTAAATTAACCTGCAGCTTAAATAAGATTTTATCTTCCACTTCTCCCTCTTCACACACGGGTTCCAATCTGAAAAGATATTAGAACTGTGTTTGTATTTCTTTTGTTTATCACAGAGTCATATCACAAAGCTATTCTGTTTTTATGTCATCCCCTAATAAACAGTAGCAAAGTGAAAAACAGCAAAAGTTTAAGACTAAGAGCCACCTGGGCTACTAAATGACATGTCAACACTGAGTCTGACGATCACTACAGTCAAATACTGGTGTACTTAACTGTAAGTGACAGTGTGTGTAACAATGATCCAAAGTCTGACTGAAACTGATGGATCTGCTTTCACTACGGCTCCTCTGCCCAGACACCATGTCAGTAATATAACTCGCGAAGTCACTCTGTCAAGTCCTGCAGGAGCACTAAAATTAGTTCCTTGTGACTCCGCTCAGTGTCTCTCTTTAACTCAGCCTGTTTACAATGCTGCTGCTGTATCGATGTGCGACACAGGGGCAGACACGCCACAGATACATGAGAAATACCAACATGAACATGCGATTACTCTGCACCTTATAGATACGACTACAAATGATTATTTTCATTATCTGCCCTAATAGTTTCTTGTCTGATTGTCTGGTTGATGAAAAACCCAAAGGTGATGTCTTCAGATGCCTTTTTGCGTGGAACCACATAATGTTTGCAACTTAAACGATTAATCAATTATTAAAATACTTCACTTATTTGTTTCTGTCAAGAGCTGGAACAATTTCTGCCTGGAAAAATGACAAACTATTGTCAGAGTAGTTGCACATTAATTATTTGTTTGTTAACTAATCAATGAAATTATGCACTTCAGCTCTTCATACAGACGATCTTAGGCAGTGTGGAAAGCTTTAACAACAATACATCATGCAAATAATGAATAAGACAAATAAAACAAACAAATAAACAAAGACATTTGAAGATGTCACCTTGGAGTCTGTAAAAATGTAATTGGCAGTTTTTCCACTCCCTTTATGACATTTCATAAAGCCTTATAATTTGTGATTACAATCCTGTCAGCATACTTTGAACTTAACCAAGTGTTAGAGCATTTACAAAACTGAACTGTCTGTATTCTATATCACATTTAGAAACAGTGTTTAATACACGTAAGACCGAGGCAGAATATGGGGAAGAAGGAAAGTCAAAAACAAACAGAAGTAAACTATGATAGAGGGTTGTTTTTTTAAAGACTTTAGGGGAAGGAAGAAGGCACTGTATCACAAAGATATGCTTCACAGAAATAAAAATGCCAACTCACTCTTCATTGTTAGCCAAGTCATCGTACATCATAACCACTATCTGCTCATCCTGGGATGCCATTCTTACGGACAATCTGGTAGGCATGGCAGGCATCAGCCTGAGGGAGAAGAGGAGGCAATAAGTGAAAGTCAGCTGCATGTAATCACAGTCAGTCTCAGAGCCTTTCAAGAGGCTGGAAAAACTCTGGCAAAGCATGCACTGTGAGGGGGAAGTGACTTATCTGTGGCTAAAGTAGATCTTATCAAAAAATAATGCGGAATTATAAGAGAAAACAAGTGAGTCATGCACAGTTTGCACTTGCTAAGGTGACATTGAGGCAGCAGTTTCATGTAGTTTCTGTGTTTTACACCTCTCACCTGGTGTCTGTAGTTGTACCAGCCGTTGGAGCCGGCTACGATCACCACCCAGTTCTTGCCACTGTCTGGATCCTGGGCAGGAAACGCATTTACCAACCCGAGACTCAGGCCGAGCAGTGCGAGGAGGACTGACTGATACATTGCCTCGCCTTCTGTGGGGCTCCTGCAGGGATGACAGGGAAAGAAAAAGCTGTCAAAAACAAATCCGTTTTATGGATAAAGTTATATTTAATGACTGGACTGTGAGATGCCACCGAACAACCATGAATAAGCATACAGAATAACACAAACATGCCACCTGACGGCCGGGATGTCACATGATAATGATATCCATTCTCAGGAACATTCGCTAGCTGGTAGCACAACAAGCTAACAAAACGAGCGACTTTTTAGCCGCGGAGAACGTAACAAAGCGATAAAAATACACTTTAAATAAATCTCAACGGAATAAAAACGATACTGAAGGGATATCTTTCTTACCTTTTCTCTCAAGGTGTTGTGTGAAGCAGACAGCGGTGAACTAACTACACCAAGCGCACATCTTCAGCAGGAGTCACTGGGACATTTATATATGACGTCGGGAAAAACCGATGACGGGAATTCTCTCGCTGCAGCCAATCAGAGGGCGCGGGGGGCGGGGCCTCACTGTAAACAGCCCAGCATCAACATGTAGGGACCTGTTTACTATGATAGTGAAAGTCAGACTAACTAGACTTCCAATGGATTATGACTTCTCCAGAAAACAGTCCTATCTATACAGTCCAGACCTTATGTGACTGGAAAGTTAACCATTTTTTCAGGCTTTCAGGTAATTTTGAAAGAAGATTATGGATGTTACATTTAATTGCAAAGTCTCTGATTTAATCTGAGTAGGTTTACATCAATATAGAAATAACAGTGTGTGAGATAAACTCTAATTGTGTGTAAATTAAATGTAATTCTTTGGATTTACACATGAACGGGCACCAGTTTTACAGCATGTAAAAGCTACTTCTTATAAGCTATTAAAGTGGGCACAGTACAGACCTGTCATATGATTTACTCCCATAAACAAATCTTATAAACCACAGACAAAAAGAAATCATAAAATCCCTTATGCACTGCACCTGCTAGTCACAAGTTTAATTTTAAAGTTCTTCTGTCATGAAATATCTTGTGCATCCACTAAAAGTCCCCGATGATGACTCAGCTTCTTCTTCACCAGCTGTGAACTCAACACAATGTAGTTCAGTCTGATCAATAAAATGATACATAAACAATCAAAGGAGGCGTATTAAAGATGTCAGCAATAAATCAAACTTTTATTTCTCCATATAGAAAAGAATTAAGTTAAATAGTGAAACAGTCCATCAAAAATCTGGCATCTTGTTTTCAACCAATGGTCCTTAATACATTAACCTTTGTCCCAAAATGAAATGAAAAAAAAAAAAAAGATGTAACAAAGTGTAAATACCATGTTCACAGTAATAAATATTGAAAACAAAATCTTTTATACATTTACATCATATATATATATTTGTGTAAATATATATATATTATATATAGATATCAATATAATCATATACAGTAAAAAGTTATTTTCAAGTTTATCAAACATAAAATTGTAAAATAAAAATGGCTGAAAACAGAATAATGATTGCATTTTTTTTCATTCCCAAGGCATCTGTAACCATGGCCATTCAGAGTCTGTAATAAATAAAATGTGATATTATCTAAAGATTGTAGTGCATCACTGTAAATCAAACAACAAAAATTGTAGTGCAACTTTTTTTTTCCTTTGCGCAAAAGTAATCTTGCGAAATTTCAAACTAATTGAAACGGAATGACAACAATGAAACAGAGAAGTTTGTTGAGCACAGCACCGTCAAGTCTCTGACTTCAATCTGTTCTGCACCGCAACTTTCTCTGTCGTCTTGGCAGCGAAAAAAAAAGCTTTCACATGTATGAAACCATGGCAGATATTCAATACCAGGCTTATTTGGCAAATTATTTAAAGACAAAACACACAAAAAAAAAAAAATCTCCAAATGCTCGTTACACTCAACTCTGTCAGAATTGCCAACAAAATAGTCAATGAAATGCATAGAAATTAATTACCAGTAGCAAGAACTAACTTAACTTAAGGGTTGTTTACTGTCATGCAGCATTTCTGAGACGCGAAGCAAGGCAGATACTGTGGGTGTATGTCGATGCAGTAAAGGATGATGGATGAATGTATGCTCTGCCTCTGCTTGCACTTTTCCCTGGCTTCCTTTCCCCCTCAGTGATAAGAAACGGGGGAGGGGGGGAGGGCTCCCGTTTCCTGTTTGTCTGCAGGCTCCAGCGTCCTGCTGAAAACCAGGGAGGTCTGGCTTCATCTTCACACAAGCACGTGTGTGTATGATCTGTGTGTGTGTGTGACGTGTGTGTGATGTGTGTGCTTGCCTGTCTCAAACCTCTGCACCCAACTCAATGACCCCAGTCTCAATAATGGGCACTAGCTTATCTTCCACCTGTACCAGCAGGATGGTCTTGTCGATATGGGAGCGATTGGCTGGGTCTCGGCTACAAGGCACCCACCGGTGAATCACCTGCAGAGGGCAACAGAGGCGGCGGCTTTGTGAGAGGAAGCATCCAATCAAATTTATGATGCATTTATTACAGAGCAAGTGGGTCACAGAGGGTGTTGTAGGCCAAAAAATAGGACACAAGTGCAAACAAGATAATCAAAATCACATTTATAGCATCAGAGGTCAGAGACTGTGTGAGTGTGTGTGTTTGTGTGTGTTAAATGAATAGATGTGACAAACCACAGTGATCTATTTATCTGTGCGTTATAAACAAAGGTAAACCTGGTGATACTGATGTATTAACATCTGTTAGAAAGTACTTACATGTCCTTCCATGCCCTCTACAGGGCTCCACTCCTTCCAGCTGTTCCGCCCTGCCCTCACTCTTATGGTCTCGTAAGGCCACTGCAGCTCCTTCCTCTTCGATAAGTTGATGTTCTCCAGCACCTGACTCACGTCCACAATCTGGACGACAGCATGGAACCACAACAATGACATTAGCATCACAGCAGGACTGAGGGATGTTATTCAAAGAGATGACTGATGCACAAATATATTTATAAAGTCAAATCAGAGTTGTGGATGTGAGTGAAGATGTTCATCATGATCATTCTGTTATATTCACAAAATTACTTTTGTAAACTGATATTTTTTCATTGGTTCAATTCTTGTTTGTTTGCTGATTTATCATTTTTGAATAATTTAGTCAACATTTTGTAATTGTATTGCTGATTTACCATAAATATATAGTTGAAGCTGCTACAACATTTGGTAAAAGGCTAAATTGATCAGTTTTAATAGTTTATACGTATGACCCTGAAAATCTGCTGCTACATTTCACAACTGTGCCAGTGCTCTTTTTGTTTTCTGGACGTGATTTCATTCCAGCTAATTTTTCCCTAATATTTACAAACCTGCACTCTGTAGGAGATGTCATCTCTGCGCACAGTGGAGACGGTGGGGTTGTGTTGCTGTGGGTGGTGGTGATGGTGGTGATGCTGGCTGAGGGGATCGGTGACGGTGCTGCACAGGCCGTCGTTGCCCAGGAGGCCCACGAGCGTGTGGCGTTTGCAGGGAGGGATGCTGTGGCTGGACAGGGAGGTGGAAGGGCCGGCGGGGTCAGAGGTGGAGCCCAGCCGGAGCTGCAGGGAGGTGGGGAGCGTGCGCAGAGACAGCTGGCTGGTAGAGGAACGTCGACAGGGCTCCAAGCCTGTGGTGGAAGTGCGCAGGGAGGAGTGGCGGCTGCTGCTGTAGCGGTAAGAGGACGACTGGCTGGCGACGGAGGCTCGGGCAGGAGAGTGGCGTACCAAACCAGACTGAACGGACTGAGAACTCTGACTGGTGCCTGACCACAGGGAGAAGACGCAGACCATATGAACACGTTCAAGAGACAGGCTTCAAAAAGAAAGAAAGAGACATCGTGGATTTCCATCCCTGGTGTGGATCAAGCTCCCAAAACACTGGATCCTACATTTCCCATAATGCAACTCAACAGTGTCTTTTATTAGACCATCCATGGCTATTAAATGCCACAATCTTTTACACTATACATCCCAAGTTCATAAAAAACTGAACTCAGGAGTGTCGCCTTAACAATTACAAGGTTGGATTTTAGCCTGAAAAATCCATAATATAGTTTCAAGGTATTCAAGTTAAGTTATCTTGTCAGACAATTCTCCCCATTAAGTTATTGAGGTTGACAACATGTAAATTTACTTCTGAAGTGAATCAAAATAAATGTGCTGCAAATGTTTTTGGGATGTTAGAGGTTGAGATTCTTATCTAAAATGCAGTACCGTCTGATTGGTCCCATATTTATTCTATTATTCCCTAACATGCAGCCAGAGTCAGAGAGAACAATCCTCAGGGACAAGAAGAGCAAGGAGTCCTGTAACAGCATCATGAATCTGAGATCACATGAAGAGAAAGAAAACACAGAGACAAACTAAATCCACGAAGAACAAATGCTACAAGATGCTTGGAAAAACTTCCCTGCCAAGTACCTTGAAAAACTGTATGCAGGTGTATAGGGGAATTGGCGCTGTTTTAATGGACTGATCAAACAAAATACTGATTTGAGTTTAGTTTTTGTCTATTTACTATGCTTGAAGTTAATTGATGAATAAAAACTATTCCTGGCAAGCATTCTCACTAAAAACCTTTCCACAAGACCGAGGTGTCTCCTGTGAAATTTTGACCTATACTAAGTTGAAAAATCTATTTTAAAAATATTCCTGTTATTAGTGGTGATCAGATACAGTTCTTACCCAGAGGGTGTGGCTGGTAAGAGTAAGGGGGGGCAGGTCCAGATGTCCCACCCTGTGACACTGAGCTCTGCTGAGAGTCTCCACCCGTCCCATTCCCACTGCCACAAGACAGCCCCCCTGCATCTGAATCCTCAATGTTCCCTCCACTGTTACAGCCCGCACCGCAGCCTTTTCGTAACCTATGAGTGAAAATAGAAATATATTTTAACTTCTCATAGACTGAAATATACATTGGTTAATGTTTTTGTGAGCACCACACTTTACCTGCTAAACTGTACTGAATTACAAACCTGTGCCAGGTGCTGACGACAAAGTTGCGGATATTTCCGATGCTGATGGGGCCTCCCAGGATGTGTCCGAGCTGGGGGTGTGAGTTGCAGTAGGAGGTGGTCAGTGGAGATACGTAGATTGGGTAACCGATGGGCTGGTCACAGGAGGAATTGATCATGTTACGTAGAGCCTGCTTGGCATTCTGGATGCTCCCACGCTCTGGGTTTCTGTTTCTCAGAAACACCAACTCCTGCTGCTGCCCTGCCCAAAGACCTCGGACACATTCTTTATTCACCTGCAGCACAGGACGCAAGTTCTCATTAAATACTGTGTCTCAGAATGGAAAATCAATGAACCAGACTTTGTCATTTTAAAAATGTGCTGTAGTGCCCACCTTGATGACACGGAAGCTGAGGTATCGTCGATTGAGCATGATGATTTTGTACTCGTTGGTGCCTTCATCGAGGACGTGGCGCAGGGCGAGGAGCGACGGAGCGTTGGACAGCACGGCGCTCCTCCAGGCTGGGTCGCCCTCATGAGCGATGACTAGGTTTTGCTGGTGGGAGGAGATGGCCTCGAAAAGAACCGCAGGCTCATCGTACTCATCCGGGGATGTGAAGTGGTCCTAACAAGGAGCAGACAGATCAAGCTCAACTCTGAGAACAAGGCTAAAAGTGATGTCATGTCACGTGGTGCTGGAGACCTGACACCTGCAGAGTCATACCTGGTGTAATTTGAGAGACATTCGGATTCCAGGCACCACGACTTTCCTGAGCAGTTCCATGTCTGCGAAGATCCACTCATCTCGTACTGAAGAGATGCGGAAATCTCCCTTAAATAATGCATGAAGTCCATAAAGGAAAGACTCCAGATTGCTGTGATGGAAAGAAAAGAGCATATAAGCATATAGGCATTACTAAAAGGTTGCCAAAAGAGCCGGAGCACACAGAAAGGAGAGAGGGAAAGTGTATAAGTATGCATGTACATGTAGCTGGGCAAAGATGACTGGTGAAGTGTTTATCATCACTTATTTGTCTTACATATACACTTTTTCAGTCTTTTGAAAGTCAAAAAACAAAAGGCATGAATATCCCAAGTCAAAGTTCTTTCATATTTGCTTGTTTTTGGCCCACATAAGTGAACTCCCTCTACATACACAAAGTACTATAAAAGGTTAATTTATTATAAGAGAGATTACTAAATAACCTGGACATATGATGAGCCGCTGTTCCCAGAGCTCTCCTTCCCAGCACACACAGGCCGAAGCAGAGCAGCACCAGAGCAGAGTCCTTCTCACTCTCCAGCGGCTACAAACAAGACAGTGACAAGAAAGATTCATGAAACTCAAAACCCATGCATTTTCTGAAAAATTAACATTTTCGTTGCCTTTCTACGCTTAATAACTTATGTCATCTGACAACAAATGACGCAAATACAGCATCCCCTGGGGAAGTAACGAGACGCATCATCCTTTAAGTTTGATTAAAATCAAACTGCTGTGAGGCACTTATGATCTTTAAAGCCAGTGCAAAAATAATCTCATCTATCAAAACTAAACCAGTGGTGTCAGAGACATCATGTGAGGAATCGTAGTCAGACTGTATACAAAGCTGAATGACTGTAGTCAGTTAGACGTGAGGAACAGTAATGCAGGATTACCTTGGCTCTTCGAGAATTGCAGTATTGGATCCAGCCCAGGTAGACCCCACAGAAACTGTCCCTGGAGATGCCTGCGAGCCGATGGTCGTAGTCCTCGTCGATGTTGGGATTGAAGGTGGGATCCAGGTCGACGTAGTTCCTCTCACCACATCCTCTCAGGCCGTCTTTCATGGTCTCATTAGCCAGCCACTCTTCCAGTTTGGGGGAGGCGATCACATAATAGATAATACCCTGAGAGCAGAGAGGGACGATGCATTTTTATCAAGTGTGAATCATATTCATATATATTTAAAAGGTCAGTCCAGTGACATCCCACTAACCTTGACGTAGTAGGTGGTGAGGATACGTCGCAGATCGAACACCTGCAGCATGGAGGCAGCGCTGTTATCGGTGATGCTGTAGCCCTCCAGCACATATTTGGTGACCAGCACCTCCCAGGCCAGCCAGCGCTGCCCGAAGGCAGCATTAAAGGACAGGAGGTGAGGGAGGTGGCCTGGCTCACAGCAGCAGCAGCCTTCATCTTCCTCCACCCCCTCAGTGATGGCCTCCACTTCCCTCTGCTGACAGTAAGTACCTGAAGAGTAGAAATCAACAGGTTCTCTATATAATACCGCTTTTATGGAAACTGTGTACTTTATTAAAACTGGCAAATTAAAGGACTGAACATGTCTCTGAATTCATTAACTTCCATGCTGACAGACTATATAAAGACTTTTTGTTGCTGTGAGAAAACAGTTACATTTATAGTGAAATCTAAAAAACTGCTGACAGACTGCTGACGATGTGTCACGTGGAGCGTCTCCAGTCCTGTAAAAAGTTCACCATGTGTCACAGGTTTGTTGTAGAGCAGCACTGTTGGCTGAACCACACAAAGTAATGCTGATAAAGCACGCACAGGTGTGTTTAACAGGAAGATAAAGCACGACTGGACTGGATACTATGGTGGAATGGAAAAAGCTGGAGAACTGATCAATCATCCTCGTTCATTCCATCTTCTTAATGCAGATCTGGGTCTAATACTCTGCAAATAATTCTTGGGATTTGGTTTAACCTGCTTGGGAAAACAGTTGGAGGAGTTTTATTGAAACTGGACAAATAAGATGATGATAAGACCCCCCGCAATAACACCAGCTCCATTTCCTAAATGTATTTACCTACGTAACTTTGACTGCCACACAATTCATTTATTAGTAATCTAGGCAGCTCTGATGGGAATGAATCTTAACCAAACTTCAGACAGGTTTGGTGCCTTCTCACCTCTGAACTCCAGCCCTCGCAGCTGAAAGGTGACGAGGCCGTTGCCGATCTCTATAAGGTGCACCAGAGCGTTCAGGTAGTCAGAGGCCAGGATAAAACAATCCCCGGTGCTGAAGTTTCCCCAGCGACCCAGGAGGAGGTCTCCACACAGGCTGTGCTGCAGGGAGCGGGTAAGGTGCTCATAGAAGATGGAGTTCAAGTTGTTGTCGTCGGATCCTGAAGAGGGAAAGAAAAATGACCAAAAAGGCAGCATTAGTGTTTGTTTAACCACTGACACCATGTTAAAGCTTTCACCTGTGGCCAAAACAAACTTTAAAAGGGAAAATAAACTTGAATATCACGTCCTTACCTGGATTTCTGTCCAGCTGAGAGGCCAGCCGGGTGTTAGAGTGATCTACTCTTTTGGTGCTGCAATAAAAAAAAATTAAAATTTCAGAAGCTTATTCACAGAAACAGTATTAGATTTGAACATGGAATAATATAAAAAAAAAAAATCTCCTACTTGTAGTCTCTCTCCCAGAACTTGACTGGGCGGACATAGGAAGTGATGAAGATGGCACTGCCCAGGAAGGGGTTGAGGGGAGTGGAGAAGATTGCTGACACTACAGCCTGGACAAACAGCATGGCAGAGTCTGGAGGAGCGCAGGTCAAGGAAAAATATGCAAGCTCTGATTTATGTATTGTAGAATCTGCGATCTATGTATTTAAGAGGGCCCTGATAAAATATTACACATTAAGATACTATTTCCAACACATTTCAGTATAATTTAATCTAATCAAAAACACCTATGACATAAACTACCTCAGAGTTGAATCAACACCTGAAAAATCTGAGACAATGTCAACACAAAAACCTGTCATTATCAGCTTCACAAAGGTAGGATTTACAACAGTGCTGTAGTGGTGCAGGTGTACCTATGAAACTGGTGACTCACTGTACAGTATATAATGTGATAAAAGACAGCAGTGAAAGGATACGAGGCACGGCAAAGGGCTGAGCAAAGGCGTGGAAAGCTGAGCCCCATGTGATCTGCCAGGGGGCGATGTAGGTGTAGACAAAGTGCAGCTTGTAGAACAACTCCCACAACTGTAAAAAACAGAGAAACAGTACATCAAAAAGGAGATGCAGTAACTTTAGTACAGATAGCAGCACAGATAAAGCATAATAAAACACTGGTATAACTTGCCCTGAAAACTACAAAAATAACTGGGCAGTATGGATTATTTATATTAAATTATAATGACAACATTTTAGATAACTTTAAATATATGCATAATGTCAGACTCAGAACAGTACAAGCTGTTCAGCTCATTATATTCCTCTCACCTTGCTGAAAACAATGGACATGAGGAAAAGGTCGAGCAGCAGTGTCTCAGACAGATGACGGTAGTCGAAGGTGAAGAAGAGAACGGTGAACAGGATGCTCACATACTGGTAGGTGGGACTGCTGTAAGAGGAACGAAGCAGCTTCAGGCCGGCCACTGTGATCATCAGAGCTCCGACTCTGGAGGACATTTTAAACAGGAAAAACTCCATTCAAGACCAATATCCAGGCCTGATGAGTGTGCATAATAGTTTACAGTTATCATGATGAAATTATTTAAGAATAAAAATATAAAGATATTCAGAGCTATTTACATGGTAGTTGTAAGATACGTTTATTATTATTTTCTTGCAGAGAATTAGATGAGGAGATCAATACCACTGTTTGATATCCTCAGACAGAGGCTAAGCTAACTAGCTGCTGGTTTTAGCTTCCTATTACATGTACAGATATGAGCATGGTATCAGTCTTTTAGGAGAAGGCGGTTATGTGTATTTCAGAAAATATCAAATTATTCCTTTAAATGTTTAAAGGGGTTTGATTTCATATTCATAAAAAATTATTTAATCAATCTGCTTTATAGTTTTTGGGTTATCAGACTATTAAATATGTATGCTAGCAAAGAATGCTAGCAAGAGAATGATCAGCCTCGTCAGATCAGAAAATACAAAAGAAATATTAGGAATGAGATAAAGAAGATGTTGGCAAACAGTAAAAATCCTCACTCAGTGTCGAGCCTCTTTGGGCTGGCGAGCTCTCTGGCGCTGCCACTCAGCTCGTTAAGGATGACGAGAGGATAGAGAACATTCTTTTCCACAAACAGCAGCCACACGTGAAGCTTCTCAAACCACATGACATGAGCCGCATCTGACAAGACAGACAGGAAGAGTTATGAGAAATGGAATTTTAAGACAGAGAGAAAAACATTGTTAACATTTTCAACCTGCATTTGCTTTGTTCATATTGATGACTCAAACAACAGCAGAGGAATGTTCCAATTTCCCTTTTCAAGTCTAAACACACAATTATACATTATACATGTGTTTCCTAATGCATCAGAGCCGCTGTAGCTGAACACACACACATCCAAAACAAACAGCTTTGTTTGTTTAGGTGTGATTTAGAGACAAAGTATTGATGTTGAGAGCCACGTTTCTGTCTCTGATGTACTTACCCCTGACTTCAAACTGATAGTACTCCTTTGTTTTGAGCAGAGGGTGAGAGAAGCAGTACCATGGCAGCTGCTTGCGGACTTGAGGCAGCAGGTAGTGGGTGAGCAAACCCACCGTCCCCAGCAGAGCGTACAGGACATAACTAAGGAAAGGCTGAGGGTCACAGACAGTGGAAATGAACAGTGAGTGAGTGTCTCTTATCATTGAAGACTCAGCCTTTCAAAGACAAGAAAATCTTTCCTATACCTGCAGTGCAATGAACACTGTGCTGACATGGATGGCAAAGTAAAGGACAGCAATGACCACACAGACGATCAGGTCAGACTGCAGACGCTCATTCTAAGAAAAGGAAACAGTGATATCAGATCAGCTTTAACAGCGGTAATTGTGTATTTGATTATCTTAAATGACCATTCCTGTTCTAGTAATTATCCTGTCCTGGCTTTAATTAGATAAAGGATGAGGGTCAACTCACCACAGAGGCCCTGAGCTTCTCAGGTAGAGGATCTTGTACTTCTGACAAAGGGTCCTCTGGGTTTTTGTCCTTTAAATTGGGCAAAATCTTGGACTGTATCAGCGAGCTGTAAAGCAAGAAGGAAAATTATTAGCTGGTTCAAATACCATGAATCTCCTGTGGGTGATTTATCTCAGAGGGAATGTATAATCACTCACTGTTAACACTACAACCATTGTGTGCAGCAGTTTAAAGCTATTTGAACTGAGCATTTTTGAAATGCTGAGAAAATCCCTGTCTGAGATAATCCACAGCGTATGTACATGTAGTAAAGTCACAGATTATTCTTTAACATGGATTTCTCTCTAGCAGACATGGGTCAAGCAGTTAATGGAAAATACTTTTGGTGACCTGTTTTTGCCAACTTAAGTGCCAGATGGGTGGGTTCAACACATATGACTATCAGTGCCAGACTTTTTATATGTGCTAAGGCAAGTATGTGAAACTCACTTTAATATTTATTTCTCTGTGAGCCGCACTACAAAGACTGTGACTGAGGCCTGTTGTTCAAGGCTGTTAACTTACATGAGGACAGAAGGGTCGCTGCTTTGCCGGCTCAGGTGGTAAGACACTGCCACCAAGAGGCCACAGAAGACAGAAAATAACACAGGGATGTGATGAGGCTCCCAGGTCTCCTGAAACAGAGAATGACATAGTTTTGATAGATTTATCTATTTTCAACTTTTCCAGCAACTTTAATAAATGTAGTTATTTATCATGCTGATGGAAGATGTGTTATGATAGATGGTTACTTTCCAGAGCATCACTGTGCATATTCACACTCTAAAAAGAAGAAACAGACTTCAAATGGATGATGCAAGATACAGAAATGTCCACAAGACCTGCCTACTATGACTTAGTGTCTCTCAAACTTCCCAAAAGTAGAAGATCACTTTTGGAGAGGACACACTGTGTTAAGAAGTGTCATATTTTATTTTCATGTTTTTTTATTAGCAACGATAGTGATTGGGTGAAATATCTTCAGTATTACTGGTTGGTTTGGCACAAAAGTGTGTGCAGACATTCATGGTTCCCAGATGATCTACACTCATGACTTTGGTGACGCTCAGCTGTTGTTTGCGTTTAGTGCTTATGAGCTAACATTAGCATGCTAACATAAACTAAGATTTGAACATGGTAAACATTATACCTACAAAATATGAGCATGTTAGCATTGTCACTATAAGCATGTTAGCATGCTGATGTTAGCATTTGGCTTAAAACAGTGGTTTCTAAATATTTATGTATAACAGAATGAATAGCTGAGGTTTTGTTTACATCCACAGCACTAAAATTTACATTAAAGCAGATAGTGAGGGCCAGCAGACACTGCAGCTTTTAGATGATAAATAGTTATGCAATATGCTGGTAATAAACTGTTGATATCATTCAAAAGAAAAGCAAACAAAGTGAATTAAAAGAGAAAGAGCAAAGCTTATTCTCTGCCAAGAAAATTTCTTGGCAACAGGTTTCCTCTTCATCATTAAAGCAGTGATACTGAGGCACATTTGCTGCATTTCACTGTCTTCAAACATCTTAATTTTTAATGCTGCTATGATGCTGAGGTCATCTCATTTCAAACTAAAGTGGTGGTTAAAATACAGTGCTGTTTACTAGATGAAGACGACATAGTTCTAAAATACGATTAGAGTGCGCTTGTGTCGCCAGAGTACTTTTTGATTACAGTTAGATGATATCTAGATTAGATTTAGATGCTCAGTTGGCTTTGCTCTCACCTTCAGAGCTCCGTAGCAGAAGCCATAAAGCAGAGCGACGGTGACGATGCTGCGCAGGGTGCTGTACAGCGCTGACAGAAGGCTTGTGGAGGCTGCAGAGAGCACAGAGAGGATGTCAGCAATGAGACCACTCAACCTGACAGGCACCAGGCCAGGCAGAATGCAAATCAGCAGTTTGGCCTCTCATGAAGCCTTACATATCATAATGTATAAGGCATAACAAGGTCCATGACTGTCTGTTGTCTCATTCTGTGGAGGTCAAAGTCACCCCTGCAGAGAAGCTGTGCATCTACAAGTCACTCACCATTGCCCCCGAACACATGGATGTCCAGCTGCTCGAAGAGGTACATGACAAATGTGTTGACTTGTGGCAGAAGCCCCACGAAGAAGATGATGGGAAAACACAGAGTAAAGACTGCGAGAGAGAGACACAGGGAGACAGGGTGACAAAATCAAACACTGGTCAGTTTATAAATTCTTTAATTAAAACTAAACATAAGGTTGCAGATGTTACAGATGGCTTGGTGTTTATTGTTTTGCATCTTTGCATGTGAGCTACAGATATTGGTTCTTATTTGTGCACAATGGCATGTGTCCAGGGGCAACTGCAGCAATTATTGTTGATTGTTGTTTGATGATAGGTGGTGTTAATATTCTCTAAACAAATAAACATTGCTTTCAGTGGAGAAATTGGGGCTCATACAGTTTCCAACCATTTTGATGGATGCGCTAATGATTTTGGAACCAGAATTCAATTTGTCTCTTGTGTTGAGCAAGCCATTAAAATGAAGGAGTGAATTTCTCTTGAATCTCTTTTTGCATGTTTTCAGAGCACATTCCTCCCTTTTATTGAAGGTCAAATATCAAGGAGTTATCTAGGAGTTATGGAATCTTACTGCTGTTTATTTTGTCAGAAGTACAAAAGTATAGTTATATTTTTATCAACTTTAAAAAAATAGATCATTTTTTCATTCTCAAGATATTTAGGAGATTGTGCATTTGCTGTCAGGGCCCACAAACCATGCAGCAGTCTTCCTGCTGACAAGGTTCAGTGTAGAATTTATTGTCATTCTCTGCATATGTAATAGTATAAATGGGAACAAAGCAGTTTTCCTCCAGTACTAAATAATAGGAACAAATAAAAGTGCTTTCCAAATATACACCAAAATGTCACAATCAATAATATCATTGCACATTAATGATGTGGGGGCATACGGCTGCCTACAACACTTGGCTGCTGCCTTACCTATGACAAGGTCCCTGGCAGAGGCGAGTACCAGGGAGCTGGTGAGAGCGACTCCGTACAGGGTGAAGCGGGATGAAGTGATCCTCAGGCTGCCGTAGTGGAGCAGCCAAATGAGGCCACAGCACAGGCAGAAGTAGACAGGCCGGCTGTACGCTATGATACGATTATGGCCCTGCAGGGACAAGGGTATGATGATATAAATGGTTCATTATAGAAGCCGGGTTTTCTCATTGTGGTCCACTGCAGCACAGCATTCAGAACACATACCCTGCATACTAAAATATGGAAAAAGGGGGAGTACGACAAACAGCATGTCTTCAAGCATATTGTACTTTTCCTCCTCGAAGTTTTGGAGTCCATTCCCACCGAGCCCTACCAAACTAAAAATGTGTACCCTGACTATTGATAAAACCACACAACAATCATCATTCTAATATGACGTTATGCCTAAAAAATGAATTAATTTAGTAGTATCAGTGCTATATGAGCCCCGGGCACAGTGACACAGGTATAAACAGAAATAGCATCAAGTGTAAGGTTTCACAAGAGAGGGAGAATGTACGTCTGCTGTGAGCAGGTTTCAGCCCAAGAGGCTATGAGCTGCCCTGCTTTTTCACCGACTGGAGCACTGACAGTTTACGCGCCAACAATCAGATTAAATAGACCAGGTTTTCTCAAAATGTGTCAACAATGTCATAAAAGAGGAAGTGGGGAGAAGTCCTTGAGGTGAGACGAGGTGAAGGAAAAAGGGGATGACACAAGGGGGAAGAGGTGGAAGGACAGGGAAAGGAAGGGAGAAACAGACGAGTGAGAGAGCGAGCTGTGGTCTAAACTCTGGCCAGCTATTTAAAGCTTGTGCCTGCAGCTGAGTAAGAGCTGCATTAATAAAAGACGCCGTTTCAGAGCAGGCTACTGACGCAAGGGAGGGAGGAACACACAGACTCGCAGGGGAAAAGAAACATCATTTTCAAGACCCACAACAGAGAAAGAAAAAGCACTGAATAATAACTACAGGTCATATTAGAGATGAAAGGAAATTGATTCTCTATTTGTCTGTCCTCAGTCTAATGTTTATGTGTGAAGGCCATTTCATTTTCATATTTTTCAGAATGTAAGCATCAATTTTAAGCCTCAGATTCCCTAAAATGTGGCACCAAAAGTGTCAGAATGAAAAATGCAGTTATTACTTACATGTCGAGGGGAAGAGGAGTCAGGTTGGACACTCTGTCAACAAAGAAAGAATTCATTAATGTAATCTTCTTGCTATAGAGCTAACAAAACTGTATTCCTACTTAATTGTAAACAGTTCAGATGAAGTAAAGCATTAAATCATTTCTCAGCATCAAGAATTCCCTTAAAGGCACACCAAACTTTGAAAAACTGCTATCATGTGTTTCAGCACGGCAGTAAAAAATGCAACTGCTTCTGTTCAACAATGGCTCTCTGTTTCACTTCTTGAGGTCACATCTAACAAAGTAGGTGCTGTTAACACAAGTATTCACCTTTAGTAAGGAATACTGGCAACTGGCAATGACGAGGCAGAACTGAAAGACCCAGATGTCGGTGAAGAAGCCGTGGACCAGCAGCACTGAACCCAGAAAGGCCACCAGGACAGCCAGCACCACCGCCAGCACGTTCTCCAAAACCTCACGGTTCCTGTAACGACAGCAGAGAAGAGTTACCTCCTGAAAATAAGACTCAAATTTGCCTCACACTTACTATCAGGTTAGGTTAGAAAAACATCATCCAATAACAACAAAGTAAACAAAATGAAATGCAGAAATACATACAGCATATTAGCAATCATTACAAAAGAGTCCAATTTTGTTTTCAAAATGCTCAGTCATTCTTGGATTTTAGCAGAGAGCATGGAGTGATTGGTCAGTATGTTTAAGCACAAGAGGTCTGAGATATAAACTGGCACCAACTCATGCAGTCCTTTAAAATAAAAAGAATCTTAAAATCAATTCTATGTTTCTCTTGTTGATGTGGTTTTTCTTCTTGGTGCCAGTGAGGACCCTTGCAGCTGCATTTTGAATGAGCTGCAGGCGAGACAAGGCTAACTGAGTGACTGACTCCCACATAAAGAGAATTACTATAATCAAGTCTGGAAGAGACAAAAATCAAGGCCTGCGGATTCCTTAACCAGAGGAATGATTTAATTTGCAATAGACCTAAAAACAGGTTCATCTGTTTGTCAAATGCTGAGTCAGAAGGAAAGATGACAACAACATTCCTCCTATTGATATTTACTATCAACATTAGAGGACAGTAACGGTTAATGTGCTGCCAGAATCTGTGGAGCCAAACAGCTGCATATTAAGCGTCTTGCGTAGCTGCATGCATTGTAGCTACATGTAGTGTAACACAGAAGGGATGTGATATTTTCTAAAAATATAACTAATTTAAAATAGAATTAAATGGGGTCTAGGATAGAACCTTGTGGTACGCCACAGGAGATAGGTGCTGTTGTTTTAGGCAAGAGGGAAACTGCTTCATAGAATAAATGATTGTTATATTATCCTCACAATCCAAACAAGACTAGATAACTTGCTGATTGTGTGCAGGTCAAAGTTACTTTGCTAATGTGATATCTCCCAGTTTTTGTCAGAAATTGTAAATGTTGACACAGATATCAAACATGGGAGTAAATATACTTAGGTAACTGTAGCAACTAACTTTCCAATAACAAGTTAGACTCTTACAGGGATGAGAGGTCACCCATATTTCTACTTTTTTCTAGTATTTTTTTTTTTTAATAATAGAAGGGCAACAAAGTTTGTCCAGTGTTACCTGTCAAACAGCGCCAGCAGTGTGAGGCGGTCAAAGTGCAGGCCGACCCACAGGTAGGGGAGAAGCCACAAGCGGTAATACTGCCTGGCTTTGCTAGCAGCAGCGGTGGCTACAAGGTCCTCTTGGGGCAGCGGTGCATCCTGGAGCTCTGGGCTCAGATCTCCGTCCTGCTGCTCCAGCAGCTCTGGGTCCATTGTCAGCAGACGGTTCAGACGGATCTGAGGGAGGGAGATCTGTCTCATGGTCAGTCAACTTATAATGACACAAATGATAGAAGTCAAAGAATGTATGTAAATATCAAATCAAAGGAATAAAAAGAGAGTAACACAACAGACAATACAGTTAGAGTTACTACAAGCAAAAACTATGCATAGAGTTTTCTTTAAATAAGATTTGATTTTGGCTGTTACACAGAATAAAGACTGGACCACTGCCACCTCACCCACTCTCATACATCTGGATTCTCATTGCAAAAATGGTTTAAAAGCCAGAATCAGATGATCAAAGACATCTTTCTTGCTAGTATAAAACCATTATATCAGATAAGTAAGTAGGTGCCAGGCCATTAAGAAAATCCAATAAATAATTCTTGAAATTAGTTCAGGAGCGAACTGGAAGCCAGTCGAATGATTTTAAAATTGGTGTAATATGATTTGTTTTTGGTCTGAGGTCACAAGACTGGGAGAGGAAAAGGAGAATGGCAACAACAGCCGACATAAGGAGAAAACTGTTCAAACTGATGAACATGAAAGCCAAAAATAATATGCAGAAATATGCAAAGCAGACATGCTGATTTAAAAAGACAATGTCTTCTTTGTCTCTGTATGTCCCCTGTTTCTGTCTGTCAGTCTCCTGTCTTTCTCTGCAAGTCTAGCTCTTTTCATTACACACACACACACACACACACACACACACACACACACACACACACACACACACACACACGAGTTTGCACAGCAATCTTCGTTAGGATATTGCATTGACTTCCATTTATTATGGACAGCAAAACCCACATCCTAACTAACCCTAACCTTAACCAGGACCTCAGAAATGACATCTTGCCTCATTAGGACTGGGCTTTGCTTTTTTACTGGTACCAAGAAGGTCATTCACACACACTCTCGTGCACAGACACAGTAACAGTGGCTCACTGGTTGGGTACTCACCAGGTCATGAGGGTAGAAGCGAACTGAGGTAGAACTGGAGAGGTGGGAGTCAGTGTCCCTGCAGGGCATTAGACCAAATGAGTACACGGATGAGAGAAAAGCATCTGCTGCACTTACTGTATTAAATCATGATTCATTTCCCGGTGACCTAAAACTAAATAGCCACCAGGCTATTTTCTTTCTTTTGTACTGTACACTTAGGTTATTTTTTTTTTTTAAATTAGAGTTCTGTAAAAAAAGCTATGTCTCTCAGACATGTCCCACATCAATGGAGCCAGTAAGGAACTGACTGCACAAGGACGAGGAGATGATGGAATACCAAAAGATCAAGTACCTAACTGGAAATAAGATAATCAAAGAAAATAAAGAAATTTGATTTAATCAATTTAAGTCAAGTAAAGTAGGTTTGGTCATAGAATACATTTAAAAACAATAAAGGTATTATGGTTGCCAAATCTTTAAATAATTTTAATCTGTCAATTTAAGGTGGAAGAAATTAAAGTTATGTATCAAAAGATGAGTGTCTCAGTTTTATTCTCACTGAACTGTAGGAAGTTTTTGGCATCTAGGATTTTATGTTCAGCACAGAGTTAAAGCAGCATTGATCACCAAATTTTAGTGTTAAGTAAAGCTGTATAACAATGAGAGAATGTCAGAAAACAAAATTACACGTATCAGTGACTAAATGATAAATGGTATTGAACTTATACATTATTACATTTTGCAGAAAGTTATCAGAGAAAACACAACAAGCTCATAACAGCAGCAATCATCTGAAATCCCACTAAACAAGCCGGATGAATTATCAGTGTCATACTAACCATACGTTATTGGAGGCTCGTCTTGTTGCAGGTTCAAAATTGACCAGGGACATGTCACATCCGCCGGCCTCGTACAAGGAGGGAGTGAGCTTTCCTGGATTAAACATGATGAGAGAGAGAGAAGCACAGTCAGTCCACTGTAATCACAAGCAAAGCGTGACTCTGTCTGTGGGAATAATTTCATTAAACAACATGTTTACACGCAGGGAGTTGGATGGCTTTGGCAATATTACTGTGTTCACCTGAACTAATGGGATTACTGAGTGAATGTGCCGTCTCCCAAAGAGGCTGTAAGAAAGTAAGTCATTTCCTGCTTGTCTTGAAAAGCTGTCAAGTTGTTCCCATAGTATTTCTGTTGATTCTGTGGAGATTTATTCCACTTTATTCTGTGATGAGATATGAAAGTGGGGTATAAATGTAAACCCTTGACAGAAAGGCTTTTTTCCAATGGTCTCCACAAATCCTACAAATGGTATCTCACAGATTACATGAATAATTGAAGTGACATAACTTTAAAAGCTGTGCTTAGCTGAATGGAACTTCTCTTATGTCATTTTTTTATTTCCAAACAAATAAGCAAGTCAAACACATCATGTTTACCACTGAATGAAGTCCAAAGTCTTTGTGAGTGTGAGAGTATGTGTTTTCAAAAGTAAGTTTATCAAAAAATGTTGGGAAAAGTCAGAAAGATATGACTGAGATAGAGAGGCTTGTGTTGTTGGATACATAAATAAACCAAGAGAAAATACATTGCACAGCCAAATATGACCCAAAAATACTGTCCAGTCTGAAGAGCCTAATATGACAAGAGGAAATGGACAGAAAAGTATCCAAGGTGCTTTTCTGCCTCAAGATATTATTTTTGGCACATTTTTCTCTTGTTTGTCAGTTGAAGAAATGATAATGTAAATTCCCCAATTTTTGTTGCTAGGGAGGTTTGAGCAACAAAAAAGTTTACTTTCAGGAATTTGTTAGAGCACTTGTATTATAATTTAAGGATACGGCCTATTGCACAATGCATTTCCTATGAGGAAATCTTCTGAGAACTAAAAAGGAAAATATTTCTTAGGATGTTTTACACAATTGAGGACAATCAGCAGAGCACGAAAATTTGGACTCAAAGAAGTTAAGTCATATGCAGATAGACAAGAATTATTAACACTCTGAGATTACAAGCACAGAAACACACACTCAGACCATCAAGTGTCAAGAATCCGCTCCAGGTCAAATTATAAGTAGGAGTAATAATCCATTTACCGCTGGTTCAGAGCAAGGGCATCACACAGCTCTTACAAAACCTGCATTTTTTTCCACAATCGTGTTCATTGACGTCCTGGAGATATCAGCAAAACATGCTTATGTATGTGCATCAACAGCAATCAGTGACACTCTGGTGTCAGCACCGGGGGTAGGATTGCAGTGACCAAAGGCTAACATCCACATTCGAGTGAGGTCAAGTATCGGCTACAGACACAATATCACAGACAGAGATAAATGGAGCATGGATAATTGTGCTCGGCTTCGACTGATTGCGACGGTCCACCGACCGTGGATAATAGTGCTCTGCTGTGACTGACTGCAACACTCATATCTGTGACCAGCTCTCTCCAAGCAACTCCACACCATCAAAGACAATGAAGCAACTTTCTAACCAAAGCATACAAAACCAGAACAGCACAACCAAGAGAAGAGTCGTATGATAACACATTCAAATCTGCCATATGGATCCACCTGCCCACAAACTGCCTGTGTAGCGCTCTTCAATGACAACTTCCTTTATCGTAACATCTCAGCTCTCTTTGTGCGCTCCCTACCAAAGTCGTCCTGCAAGCTGGTAGCGCCAATGGTCGAGGCCTTGTCCTGAGAACCTTCCAGGTGTGTGCTTCCATTCCTGGCCAGCAGGGAGGCGCTTGCGCTCAGCATGGTCACCTGGGACGGAGTTCTGGATGGCTGACTTTTCACCTGGGAAGTAGAAGGCTGGGAGGCCTGGCTGAGTGCCTCCTGAAGACTGTTGGAGGAGAAGGGAGAAGGGGAGGAAATGAGAAGAGGTGGAGGCCAAAGAGGGGAGTGGGTGGTGGGCACTGTTGATATACAACATCATCACAGGTAGAGGGAGATGAGACAGGTAATTTCACAACAGAGGGATTTCAGGTAGTGTGATGCACATGCTGGTTGCCATGGTGGAGGTCTAAAACAGCTGTGAAGTGACGCTGACTTTACTGTGTTTCAATTTTAACTCTAAGATTCTTTTAATTCTTTAAACTTTAAATAAATTAATGGCCAATTTCTGTGTGACCTTTGACAATAAATTTATAATCTTTCACTTCATTTGTATCATGTCATTTGTTTTTAATCATCACCATGTTGCTTTAACAGCTGCTAATCTTAGTGACCTGTGGTAGAGGCTAGAGACTACAGACGTGATATTTTTCTGAGAAAGAGAGACAAAAATTTCCATACGCATCACAACAATCTTTATCACGTTTGTTTCTTTCTCACGTTCCACATGAAATAATTTTTAGTACATAGCAGATAGACCTCCACGATGGCACCAAACATGGCTGAGATTTGTAACACTGAGTATAAAGCCTGTACGTGAAATGTTTAGGAATCCTTTCCTAGTGCCTCTAAAAGCCATAGAGCAAATATAAAGTGGTGAAAGCTCTTCCTATTTCTGATTAGAACGTGTTCAAAGGAAAATCTGCCCAGATTGTATATCCCCTCAAATTTTAGAATGGTGCTAATCCTGAATGATGAATGATGATAAATTCCATCACTACTGGGTCAGTGAATTCAGAGGATATATACAGATCCCTTCCTCTTATTGTATGAAGTTTATTTTAAGTAGTCGTAACACTGAAATGCTACGTGACAAAGCATAAGGTGTCCAGTGCACCACTAAGAAGGTCAAAAAAGTATGGGGAATGAGGGGACAGGGGAGGGTGGGGGAGATCGGTGGAAGAGGGAACGATTTAGCAAGTTTATTGACCCCTGGCAGGCTGCACACTTGTTTTCCTCACTAAACATTTTTCAAGGCTCAGCATTTAGAAATGTGACCTTGTGAGATACACGCAGGATAACGTAGAGCCTTGGCTGGAGGTAAAGAGCTATTGGCAGTTGTACAAGAGAACTGGAAGAGTTACACAGTTCTGAGAAGAATGAGATATACATCCACAGCATAAGACCAGTGGAACATAAACACTGAGCTTTAGGTTGTTTTTTTTTTTTTTACACGCAGTAATACAGTGGGTTTTAGAGATATAGCTCAGAGGAGTTTCATGCCATCTATCCTAAATTCACAGGAAGGGACAGACACAAGCTGTTGCCTGTGACCTTCCAGTTATGTCACGGTCTCTCTAATCAGGCTACAACCTCAGGAGTGACAGTTCATTTGAAGGATTCTGCAGTGCAGTAGTCAATCATGTCAGGTCACTGTCATCTCAGACAGCAAAGATTAAAACACAACTCTGTCCAAGGAGGACTTTGGTTTTCAATGTCAGATCCAACATAAAGTTAGTAAAAAGACTGAAGAGGGTGCTGGTGACACGACTAATTTTACACTACACTAGACTGGTGTGGTGAGACTTATTATTATAAATAATAATAATAATAATTATAAAAATGACCATTATTAAAACAGACTACATCATTATACATTTGTAAAAAAATATGTTTAAAGAAAAACACTAGTGAAAATCTAAAAGAACTTGTAAAATTGTTGTAAAAATTTAGGCTCCTAAAATCTACTGAAGAGCAGCTAGGGACTCTAACAGTTAAAACAACAAAAATAGTTCAGACTTAAACCTTTGATTTTTAAAATGATCAATATCATCTTCATCTCTCTCCTTAGAAAGGTCACTCAAAAGGGCAAAGCAATGTGATACAGCAGGACGTCTGTATTATTGAACGAATCATGCACAGTTCTGAGAGGAGACGATGTGCCAGCCAAGTAGATTAGTCAGACCTTGTGGCCTTGTGCTTTTGAGTTTGTAAGGACTCCATTCTTTGATCCATGCCCAAAATGTGGAATTTAAAAGATTAGATGGAATGATAACAGGATGAAAAGAGTGAGGTCTTGAGAAAAGGAGGACCAGAGACATCACATGCAGAGTAGAGACACCCATCCAGTGATAGATGATGTCTTGCTTGATGTCATGCACAGAAGAAGACACAAATTGATGATGTTGTGGGGCAGGAAAGAGCGCCGCCTGGTAACATGCTCATACCAGGCAACACAACGACAGAAATGACTCCCTGCTCCATGCACGCCGTACCTGAGAGGAGATCCAATGAGAGAGGTGGGTGGGGTGGGGTTACTCCCTGCGTTGTGTCGCCGCCGCACTGCCTGCCGACGAAACGTGCTACGCTCACGCCGAAATATGACCGTCTCCTCGCTTCCTGGGGCTGTCATGGTGAGAGACATCATTGGCCAGTCAGACTGGATGTTTCCTATTTTTGAGAGCTTCATGTGGACACTAGTGGGACGTGATATTTCCATATGTTATGTTGGGGTTCAGCCACATTTCAAAAAACAAAGCAACAACAATTACAGGTTACTAGTGCTTGAACTGCTGAAGAGTGTCACTCTAAAATGAGGCCAACCATTTAAAAATAAGACGTCCACTGCAACATGACTGACAGATCAACACCACTGATGGCCCAGTGGAGACATGTGCCACAACATCCCTGATTCTTGCTGGGGACCGCTCCTTCTCTCTCATTATTGGCTCATCTCTAAGGCAGCCCACCCTCAAGCCGAAGTGACACATTATCCACAATAGATATGTAGCATTTAAAGCAAATCTACTATACTGAAACTTTTGCTAAACAGCACACACTGTAGACACAAGTAGATCTTGGATAATGGCAAAGTGAATTTCTCTAAGATTCTCTTGAGTTAGTAGCCCTATGAGAGACTATGTAACTTTGAAAAGAAGAAATAACACATGCTTCCTCATGCAAATAAAAAGCTGAATTCAGAAGCAATTAAACACAGCAATTCACTATACAAAGTGTATGTGCTGCTACAGCCTTACTTGGCTAATGTTAGCATACTTTAAATTGGTATTGTTGAATGTAGGCCATTACTAAGTAGTGACATTATGACTCTTCTCTACTTGTGCTTTTGTTCTGCCACATTTTAGCATTTATCGTATTAACATCATTATGACTTGAGGCCACAGTGGCTGGTATTGAGCAGAAGTTACACGGTCTCACTGTAATGACATTAGCATTGGGCAGCCTGGAGAAAAGCTAGTGGAATACTGTGAAGAAAAAGAAACATTTAATTCTTATTTTAATCTTGTGATAAAACCATTGAAAGGTTTTGTGGGGTAAAAGTAGCACATTAGACACAGTAGACTATTAAAGGCTGCAAAGTGACTCAGCAGTCTGGAGCTAAAGTTAGGTAACTTTAGCTAACATTAGCCACTGGGTGTATGTTAACAAGGTGAGAGTCAAGTGAGAAAAGCCTAAAAAAAGTGGATTAAATTAGCAAGGGGTGTATTTGCTTACCAGTTTTATTTTGTATGAGGAAGCCTGTGGTATTAATGACTGAAAATATACTAGGTTTGCTGCAATAAATGAACTCCTCAGCAAAACAGTCCCAAGTGGTTTAAGAATGAGCATACAAACATTTTCCACGTCCAACAAATTCCCAACAATAACCACCATTGATAACTTCAAGTCAAGGAAACTAAGTAATGCTGTGCTAGACTTAAATGTCAGTGACTGCACCCCTGTATGTGACCTTGCTGGCTCAGACTCCAGTTAATAAAAGACATCTAAGGATTCAAGGAGAATAAATGACTAATTATGAGATGTTTCTGGACAACAGTTGATATGTTGGGGCATATCCTGCCTCTCATACTGTGTGTCCCAGGAGATGCACACTCAAAAAATGTTCACAACACACAGCCAAAGAACAAGAACCAAGACAGACAAGAGCTCAGTAAAAATACAAGATAATAGCCTGCAAGTTTGAAGAATGTGGGGGAGGGAATGTCTATCAGACTCAGTGTGTATGACACTAATAAGAGAGCTGCTGTTTGTCTAACCTCAGCACAAAGCACACACTGTGCCATCATGCTAATAGTGATCTAGGCAGGGAACACTATGCTTGGGTCAGGATTGTCACTCCATGGAAACTCACCATGGTTACACTGAATGAGCAAGGCAGACAACATCTCTTATGCAGCCAGACACACATGCACGCACACACAAGGCAAGAATGAAGAATTTCTAATGTCCAGAGGAGTACACCCAAAACAGCAGCTATCCAGTAAAGCTAGCATTATAAATGATTTTCAGTAAATGTATGTTTAATGTACATTCAAAGGATTGTTCAATTACTGCTTAAACAATCCCAAACTGAAAAAGCAAGAAAAAATAAAGACAGACTAATAATAGAGCATGTGTTCTGTCAGGGACCATATCAATAGAACACAGTTCTGCTGATAGTTCACAAAATAGAGTGAATATCTAACCAAGTGGTGTAATCAGTACCTTTAAATGTAGATAGGGTTCAACACAGCCTTTTTTGTGATTCATGTCAGTGTGGCCTAGTCATCAAACACGAGTAGTAAACCTGACAGAATGCAATGTGTACAGTGTGTTAGAGCGCTGTGTGTGGTACGTACCCCGCAGGGAAGCAGCAGTGGCATCCTGAGGCTCAGTGAAAGCTGCCTGGTTGGGCAGACTGTTTCTGGAGCGGGTCACCGACTCCAGCTGGGAGGCCCGACCCAGCAGGGATGCCGCATCAAGGACTTCCCCTTCTTTGGCTTCCAGGTCCGACTTGGAGGTGGTAAGGGGCCGAGGCCCAGCTGGAGCTCCTAGGCGGCTGGGATCATTAAGGCAGGCAGCCGTACCACTGTCCAAACTTAATACTCTGGCATGCGTTTTGGCACTGCCTGTGCTGGGGGTACGGCGGGAGGTGCGCCGCTTTCCTCCAGTTCGAACTCCTGCCTCAGATCCTGACGCAGCTTTCACTGTGGAGGAGGAGGAGGAGGCTGCACTGGCTGCAGTGTGCTTGGCTTTCAGGGCCCTGTAGCGGCCCTCTGGTGAGTGGCAGGAGCGGGAAGTGGTACTAGATGAGCTGTCTGTGCTTAGGTGGTGGGTGGAGTGGAGACTGGAGGCACAGCTGAGTTCACTCTGGTCACTGGAGTCCTCCTCTCCACCCCCAGTAAACACAGCACTACAAGGCTTGGTCATACCACGTAAAGACATGTAGTCCCGGTGACGGCTTGCGTCAAAACTGCTTGCCCTTTTCTTGCCAGTCCGCCGGCGTCCGCTGCGCCCCGTTGACAGGGAAGAAGTCCTCTGAACAATGTTGGCTGACTTTGGTTGAATGTTGTCTTTCACCTGCTCTTGCTCTATAGCAGCTACACCTGTTGAGCCATCAGCACTGGTCCTGATGCCAGGCTCTTCCTGGCACCTACCAGGTTCTACCAGCTCTTGGGCTGCTGGGGACGATGTGTCAGCAGGTTGTTTAGCAGTCAGCTCATTGGCATGAGGGTTTTTATTGGCCTCCCTGGAGGGAAGGGTGTTGAGACCTCGAGAGCTTACACTGCCGAGGCTCGTAGTCCTGCCGTCTGCAGGAGCAGATACAGCATCTCCTCTGTCCCGAACACGTTCATCCCCTGAAAGCGAGAGCAGGCTTTCCACATGTGTAGAGCTGGTCTGCTCACTGTGAAAGCTACTGACAGTGCTGTTGGTGTCCCTGTCTGTGCCACTGCAGTAGCTCTCAGTGGAGCCACTACTGCGTGTACTCAGGCTCCTCAGGCTATCAGCACTACGCTCGCCTCCCTGGGACTTTCCTCCTCCACCAGAGCTTTTCCCATTACCACCCACCTCCACCTGATACAATCCTGAGCTACCTTCCCCAGCCTCCCTGGAGGCTGAGCGAGCAACTCTGCGTTGTTCTTTGTGCCTGTAACACTCTATTCCAGAGGTGGAGGGTACAGCTTGGTCCTGCTGGTACAGCCGCTCAGCCCCCTCTCTATCACCTGGCCCTGGCCTGTGCGGTCTGACAGTCTCCAGCTCACACACAGGGTCAAGGCCACCTCTTCTGGGTGGAGGGTACAGGGCAAAGTCTGGTAGACACGGGTCAGGAAAAGCAGAACCCGCCGAGCTAGAGGTCCGAGGCAGGCCCCGAGAACGGAGCTCCTTCCTAAAGGTCTGAGATTGCATGGATGCATGAGGGGTCACCTCTGTGTCACAGGAGGAGTGTGACAAACTGAAGTGATAAGCAGCAGAGTTACAGATATCAGCAGGCTCCCTGGACAGCTCTGAAGGACACAGGGAGGTTGACGGCTGCAGGGAGGCAAAGGAATCGTTGGGAACAAGGCAGTACATCTTCGCGTCCGATAGCAGATCTAAATGAATACCAAGAAATGAACAGTAAGGAGGGTGCGGAAATGTCACAGTCACTAACATAAAAAAGCTTTTTTCTCATATTTGAATGCCATGCATATTTACCATGATCATGACTGCAGCTCTCAACAAGAGTCAAACTGATGTCATCTGAGGTCTTTCCCACATCGCCTGCAAAGACAGGAAGAAAGCAATTAAGAAATGACAGGTTTAATTAATTATTAATACATTCACAACCACTATCCCTGGGCACCCAGACATAACTGGCCGCTACAGGGGATAAAGAAATAGATACCCCCGCTATCTTCTAAGAAATACTACTTCTAGGTGGCCTTATGTGTATACTTGGAACAGCCAATTACAATGGGGCTATGAGCTTGAGTTTGAATGCCCTGATGGACTGCAGGAGATAAACTTTGAACAAAGGATTTGACTGTTTAAATTAACCTTTGTAATCAGCGTTTCTGAAATCCTGCAAGTCTTTTTCAGAGTGGTCATACTTCCTGGGAGTGTGTGATAGACAGTCTGAGTGAGATGGAACCCTTGACGGGAAGAAGATTAAAAAGCTAAACCCCAGCAGAGCCCTTGTCCCATTTCAGACCATTTCCTGTCATCACAACTGCCAGCTAATTAGAATGGCATTGAACAGACTCACTGAATTATTCAGATGACACAGTCGCCTTGCTCTCACTACAATGGACCCCAAGCAAAGATACAAGTTCATTTATTGTCTTCTTCTCAGTATTCCAATAAAGACCTCCTGGAGAATGACTCCCATGCTGTGCTTTACAGAGTATTACTGTTTTTACACTCAGCAGTGCCTGTCTAACGCTGCCTCATCTTGGTGTGACTGCTGAGGTCACGGTAATGCTGAGTCAGACTACATCTCCTGAGCAGCTGGGGTGATCGTGGTCAGGGATGTGGTGATCCCGCAAATAGAAAATGGATCACATGGTTGAGAAGAAGATGTGTAATATGCCTGTAAAAAGTCAGTTCTTCTTTCTTATAGAAGTTACAAAGCATGGAGAATAATGATCTAGCAAATGATTTTAGTATACACGAGAAGGTTGTACATAGACATAGTTACCTTTGGCAACTGTTGCTCTTCCATGGTTGGACGCAATCTGAAATTTGAATAAGAAAGATGAGTCAAGCCATTTATCCTTTGAAAAAAGTTGTTCTGGTCTCAAAAGCAAATTTCTGGAGCAAGATGTTCATAAAGCTGACAAGATGTGTGAACCAAACGGACTACAACATCCCAGAGAAGACACTATTTGTGTATGACAAACAGCCGGGCCCTCTTTACTGTCATCACAGAGAAAAGTTTTGGCTTCTCTTCCTCCTCGGTACACAGCAGCTGAGCAGAACATGCCGGCTGATTAGCGACTCAAGGACACACAGTACAAAGACACAGCACCCATGGGGATTCAGAGGTTAAATATATCTCACAGAATAAAACAGCTAAATAACTTTGAATATTAAAAGGAGCTATCTGCTGACAGCAAGCTATGTGAGGACCATACCTAATGAAAACATCCCCCTGCACACACACACAAACAGCTCCTTCCTCTAGTCCAGCAATTATACAAGTTAAATCATTTTAAACTTGGACTTAGGTTTCTCTCAGCAATTTGAGTGCACATTAGATGTGTTACAGTGAGCACAGAGCACATGACACTAAAAAGGGAGGAGGTTTAAAAGCTGTCAGAACTCAGGACATGATGCTTGTTTGTGGGAGGATTAAACAATGTTCCCAGTAGCATGTCGCAGTAGTTTACTAATAATTTATCACTTGTTTGTAGTGATTTACAAAACAATATTGTGAATAAACTGGTGGTATCAACAAGTGAAGCTTTTGGATGGTTCAGATATAGTTCAGTTCAAATACAGATTTTCTTTTTCTTCAACAGTAAACACACATTAATAGTACTATGTAGTCAGGTCTGTTTTATTTATACAGCCCTGTATTACAGATCTTGAAGCCTAACAGATTTTTTACCTTCTCCTCTTGATAAATGGCTCAAATGATTAAATAGATCATTTATATTGTCGTCAATTAACATTCTAAGCAACTAATCAGTTAATCCACTGATCATTTCAGCACTATATTAAAAGGTATGGACAGGTGGCAGTAATACTGTGCAGCTATGCACCAACAAAGATAAAGAAGAGGAAGACAGCTAGCTATTAACCATGAATGTAAACAATGCTGGGTTAAAACATTAAAGAGTTTTGCAAATGTTTCAGGAGGAAGGAAATGCTTTCTACACATTTGTTAGAACTCAAGGATACACACAACGCATTTTGATGAGTAACACAATGTAAATCTTAACTGTTGTTTGTTTATATGGAAATTCCACAGGACCCCTTTAAACAGGGAGTCATTTTGGACAGAAACTCACAAGCCAAAACATTACAGGACCTTACTTTTAGTGGAGATGAGATGTACTGTTTGGCAGTGAAATAAACAGTACATGGACAGTAAATAAAGCACTGGCCTGAACATCAGATGAGGTTTTTTCCCAGTAAATTGAATTTTAAAAAACTGGGTTATCTTACACTTGACGACAAGATATAAATGTCATCAGGCATTAGACACTCTCACCATTTCTCTCTGTTCATCTCTGTTTCTGAACCTTCACCTAACACATGAAGAACTTCCATTTCAGAATAGTAAATGGAATTAGAAATACCAGTAAGAAAATAGTTTGGCACACTTGCTGTATTTTATTTTAAATAAGTCAAATTAAAAATATAATCAACTACATTATATCTATGTATATTTGCTTACTCTCCCTAAAAAGAACGAGGGGAGGAGGTGGATCTTTTAATCAGGGTCATATTATATTCAGCCCAGTGCGGCATGCAGCATGCAGCAAACCAGTGCTCTGCTTACCTGCTGGTTAGACTCCATCCCAATATAGGAGTTCCTGGAACTGCAGTCCACTGGCGGAGTCTCTTGCCTGATGAAGTCTGCCATCTCAATGCCCCCTCCAGGGTCCCTGTGCAGACGCACAAACACATACACACACTTGTGTTACCAGCACTGGCAGGGTCAACTTCCTCCCTTAAATCTGAATGAATGGTACAGAAGAAGAATGTGCAATTCATCCTGCTGAGATGTGGTACTCTGTTACATGTCATTTATTTGCTTCAGTCAAACTGACTCAGTCTGAGGGAGAAATACATCATATAACTTTATCAAACAGGCCTCTATTTTACATCCTTTATTTGGGGTTTGAAATTCCACTGAAGGAGCAAAAACAGATGAAAGCATGCATGTAGATTTTCTCCAAGCCTATATTTAGCCCAGACGTGCTTGTTTAACCGGTTGGTATGTTGAAACAAATAACTTGCCAGGGATTGTCTATAAATCATTTCCATATGCCAAGAATGTTTCATAACGGGTAAAACCACAACACAAACACTCCGAGTAATGAACTACAACACGTAATCGTGGATGAACGGAGACTGGAGAAAGAAAGGGTCCAGTGAGGGGAAAATGAGTGGGTGGTGGCACAAAAAACACCTTAATCAACTTGAGCTTGGCTTGTCTGCATCTACTGTAAACTCAAACAACCTGGAATGTAACTCCAGATGTGTGGGCAAAGCTGCGACTGCGACTGCTCCTGTGGTCGAGAGCTCTCATTTTTCTTGTTGCCTTTCCCCTCTCTCAGCGTCCTGCTAAGCACTCCCTCTGGAATGTGAATATGAGTCACCTCTTCGAGTCATGGGCAGTAAAATGTTAGAACCTCGCTGGCTTTAGTTCTTTCTGAATAAAAGCTAAACCTCTCAATATAAAAAAAGACATGAGACTGGCATTCAGAGTCTGGGTCCTGCATTGTTTTGTACTTTGTAACAGGCTGCAGTGCTTCTTATTTCATGGTAACTGATGACATATTGATGTCAATTACTTTTTCAAATTGTATCATTCATTATCAGTTGTTAATGTTGTCGCTGTATTGTTTCTTTTAGTTAAAAGAAGGAGGAAGAAACCTAAGCGACAGAGTCCTGCAAAACAATGGCACATATGAAACATAACCCTCATACTAATGAGGTCATTAATTACCCTAATTAAGGCATTAATTAGCACATATTTCACTGTCAACATACTTGTCTTTGATAATATACGGGTTGCATATTGAACTCTGCTTCTTTGTGCATTGAGAATGTTACAGGCTTCAAGAAAATTAAGAAACCAATGGAACAGTTTTGTTCAATCAGGATATTGAGATTTTAAGTTTACACACTTACACTGATAATGATCACGTGCACTGGCAGTTACTTTCTCCAAAATCTAGTCACATCATCTGCTCTATAAAGGAACCTGAAGTATATGAGGTGCAACAAGTTCTGTCATGTAATTTTTTGAGGTACTACAGGTGGTAGTAACAGACCGAGAAACACAGCAAGAGGCCAACAACTGTTTTATGGGGAGGGAAATGCATTTGTTAGGCCTCAAGGATACACAGTGTGTGTGTTTTGGTGAGAAACACTGATTGTAAACAGTGCTTTTGTTTGCGTATAAGAGAACACCACAGGGCATAATATAAATGAGACCAGCTTTCTGTGTCAAAACCAAGCATTAATCTTGCAGTGTATTTTCAAACAAAGCTCAACAACACACTCAGCACAAGATATGGTGTAGACAAATTATATGTAAATTAACAAGTGAACAGTAGATTACTTTAAAAGTAATTGTCCCTGTGGTGCCCTGGTGGTTGTGCTTGCATGGTGTGTATCATCTAAGAACCTGAACTGCCTAAAATGTCTCTTAAATTTGATTCCTTTCTCTCTGTTAAATAACAGTATAAAGTAGAAAAAAATACAAATCTGACTAATGTTACTTTCCCCATAATTACTGCAGCTATGCGTGACTTACCCTATCTAGAAACTATTAGAGCAATATATTGATTATCCCTGTAGCAGCCTGTGTCTTTTCATGTCACCACTAGACAACAAGACCTTTGACCTCAGCTCCGATAGACAACTCCAGATTACATTACCTTTAAATGACTCGAATCACTCCACTACCACGCTCAGGAAGCATGACGTCTACCTACTACAAAATTCTCCTACACAGTCTTTACAGAATACTTTGTCTGCTTCTTCATCTGAGCAGCTTAGTCACACTCGTGGATCGCCTTTGTCCTACATCTCCAGATATCAAATCCACCACCGGGCCGTGTAAAATGCGAGCTTACCCCGGGCCGTTGCTGTCCTCCCGACGTGTAACACCTCCATCATTAGCCCCCTCTGTGCCACCTCTGCCGCCCTGACTCTCCTTGGCCTGGTGTTCCACCACCTCCCCCTCATCCAGGGCATGGTGGAGGCGGTAATTCACCGTCTTCAGCAGCAGAAACATGGCAGCAATCACACCACAGTAGATTCCCACTATCACCATGGTTGGTGGCAGGGCCTGGGATTAGAGAGAGAAGCAGAAATGAATTTATACTGTATATCTGGTACTGTGGAGGGAGCAGGTTGGTGGTTTTATTGTAGTATAATTTCTCTGTACCCTTTCCCTTCATACTGTATCTTATGTTTATTTTATTTTCTTTGTGGTTCTCAAGCAACAAAGAATGATATTGTTATATCATATTATTATTATTAAACTTTGGTTAATTTGACCCCCATGAAAATGACAATGAAATCTTTTTTTAAAAAAAGAAAAATGCATTTTTAACTAATATTTTTTTAAATCCAAAATAACAATTAAACAACAGGTAGTCAGATTCATAATGTCTTGCTGAAAGACATTTTGACATAATTATTGACAGTTGACATATCGTGCTAATGACCAGTCAATTAGTCTGACAGGAAAATAATATGCAACTATTCTGATAATCAATTAATCAGTTTTCAACATTCAAGCAAGGAGGATTTTTTTGGACATTTGTTGAACACAACAAGGCTGCCTAAATTTAATCAATCAATGAATTGTTAAAAATAACCAGCAGAATAATCCATAATGAAAATAATCATTAGTTGCTGCCCTAACAGGAATCAAACCTGTGAAGTGCGTCAAACACTGCACACACGATCACAGCTGAAAAATGACTTAACAGATTATTCCACCCATTACACCAATTATCTATGACGCACACTGGCAGTGTTTTAAAAACTGCTGCATTCAATTATCATTTTAACATATCTTAATGGAGCAGCTGCCTCTTAGACACCTGTGTGTTTTAGCACAAGGTGTGAGCCCCAGCTTCTGTGTCTCTGTTGTCCTTGAGACCCCCCACCCCACCCGGCATCTGTTTGCAGTTATTACAAACAGCAGCAATACTCTAACCTGTGGCTCAGCATAAACCACAGACCTGACAAACACATTTCCACTCCAGGAATAGAACGGAAACCACAAACAGATATGAAACATCAGCTTCTCAAGATAGAAGTTAGTGTGCTTAGCAAACAGCCATTTCCTGACATGAGGACATTAGCACAGATGTTTCTGAAAAACAGTGACATTTGAACTTGTTCTGTTGCCCATCTGTATTAGACAGTCTAATAAAGTGTTGAAATAATATGACGGTGAGTCCATAAATAACATGCACAAGTGGACTGTAGCTGATACTGATGTGTGAAGTCCTTTTTTGGACAGTTTAGAGGGCAAAAGTAAACACAAAGCAATGCATGTAAAAAACAAACAGGCAAACATTAAGAGAGCTTTGTGACAAATGAACTAAACAAACAGCCAGCCGGTCATTTGAGACCGTTTCTTGGACATTAAAATTACCAGATTGCTGTTACATCCTTGTCAGCTGTGCTCTTGCAGTCACAGCTGGTAGCTCCTGAAAACTGGTGATACCGCAAATCACAACCGACAGGAGGAAAACAAGGAGATAACAGGGGGGGAAGGGAAATTAAATTCACTGATTACAGCCTGGTGCCGTGTAATCGACTGTTAATATCCTTACGGATCTTAACTGTAACACTGCGATAAACACTGAATTTAAACAAAAGGGCATTCTGGTCCCATCTAGTTGGTGGATGGTACACTTAAAGGGGAAACATTTAAAGATGATTCCGTCCATTTCTTCACCTGAATAAGGTTTATCTGCCAACAAACCCGACGTTTTTGTTGGTTTTGTGGATTATTTTGAGTGTAGAAAAGATATTCCGTTAGTTTCATGAGACGTTATTGTCTCCGCTCCAGGTAATAGACCGAGACCGACCGTTAGTATCCTGTGGCAGCAGCTAACCTAACGGACAGTTGGTCTGGTAACTTACCGTTGTTGGCAACAGTTAACGGCAGAAAACATCGAGATAATACGGTGGTAAATTAAGAAATAACAACACCGCTCACCATGTAAAGTGTGAAGGGGAAACATAGCAGAAACAGCCAGATGTAGAGATGTAAAGCGTTGACGAATGTGTTCTGATCGGGGTCGTAGTACCATCCGCCTGTGACTGAAGCCCAGACCCCCTGCCTCAGGATCTGTAGAGTCTGCGACCCCATGTTGTTTTATCCCCCTCCGACGAATCCGAGCGGAACCGACCGACGGAACAACCGGGGTGACACGCTGGCTAGTGGTCGCCGAACATGACAAACGGTGCACTGTTTTCAGACACTGGCCTGAAAATCCCCTCTGCAGCCATCTTCTCTGCAGCTAGCCAGCCAGCTGGGGCACTGTTTTCAGTCCTCCACTGAGGAGACTCCTATCCCACCACGCCCTGCGAGAAAGTTCTTCTTCGTGGCTCCGGTACGTGGTAGCCATGGAAGCAGCTACTGTCTGCACTAAATATTAAAAAAAATGCACGCATCATTGCTTTGTGCTGTAATCCATTTAACTGTCCGCTTTCCAGCTATTGTGAAAATGCATATTTCTTGAGTGACTGTGCCTGACTGACCCAGACATGAGTCAACACAGTGATGACTGAGAGCACAAATGCATGAAATAACATGTATCATCAGGCAATTAAGAGCTTGGACCAAATATGACCAAATGGCGACACCTGCTGATGAAAGCCTCCCATTTTAAAATTCATTTGCTGCTCACAAAGACCATTAAATAAGACTATCAGTGGTGGGGGTGCTTAGACACTCCTTTGCTATTAAAAAATGTACCAAAACAACAGTGTAAAAATACTTGTGAATTCAAAATCATATTGAACTTAAAGTACAGTATTAGTAGCAGAATGTGCTTGAATCATCAAAAGTACTTTTCTACAGAAAAAAAATCAATCCGTGGCTGATTTATTATCACATTTGACACTATTAGACTGTTAATACTGATGCATCATTACGTAAGTAGTTGCAGTTTTTATTGCTCCAGCTGTAGGCTGAGGTGGAGCCAGTTTCGGAAGTTTAATCTGGTTGTTCTCAACCAAGGGCTCAGACCCCCTCTAGTGGGTAGCAAGATAGGTTGAGATGACTAATGGCACAGGAAAGAATCAAAAACAAAGTTTGTTTTTTGTACTCTTGCTTCTCTAATCTCTGCTTTTGTTGTGAAATGACGACAGTTATTTAAATGAAATCTGAGAAGTTTAGAGGAGAAATCACATGGACATAGACATCTGAAACATGACAAGAGGCCCCGACTAGAAACTGCCAGTAAGCCTGGGAACCACTGGACTGATTTTTAACAATGTAAGATGTCTATTTTTAAAGTTAACCAAATTCCAAATGTCAGGTGTTTCTTTCCATCTGCAACAGATTATAGAAGCTTGTAAAACAAGAATCAAAGATGTACATGTATCTGCAAATCCTCTCTGTACTCTACCCATCTACAGCCAGTGGACTGATGAATATAATTTAACTGTAGTTAAAAGAGAATAGCTGATAACAGCTGCATTGAGTTATGGGCTCTTGATCATGGGTCAGAATTAAAATAAATTCCCTTGTAACAAAGGAAAAAACTGAATGAGCAAAAACACAACAGGATACAACAGCAGAAACATTTTAATACAAAAACACATGAAAGCACATGAGAATTTCTTTCGAAAACAGATACAAGTGTTTGTAATTAAAGAGGAGTCTGTGTGAAGGAGCTTTTTGCTTTTCAGATGAGATGATGCATCATGACAACATCTTCCTGTGAAGCAGACAAGGAATTAAACAGTCCTCTGAAGTCACTAAAACACAAACATTATGCTGATGTCAACAGTAAACTGATACTGGTGCTGATGTCAGCTTATAATGAAAAAAAAAAAGCTCATCCACTGCAAAATGCCTGCTGACACCGAACAGTTAACCCCTGTTTGTAGTACAGCTGCCTGAAATGTCCCTGATGCCAAACCTATCAAGTGTACAAGACTAAAGTTACAGTGTAAAAGTAGTCCTGGCACTGAGACAAGCAACTGACACTTTTTGTGCCAGTTCATTCTTAGTATCCTGAAAACTGATCAAACCAGCAGAGTGACAGACCATCTTGCAGTTCTGGAAGAGGAACAGAAACACTCCCGATACTGAACTCTTGTCCAGTTAGTGCTGTTGGACTTTACACTGCATTGCTCCATCTTCACACAGTGTGAGAGGTGTGGCCGTCACTGCAGCCTTGCTCTCTTCTCAGGAGGAGGTTTGCTTGGTGGAGCTGGGGCGGAGGACTTTGTGGCTGGTTCCCTCTCCTCTTGTTTTACAGTTTCTGTGGGCGGCTCAGGCTCCTTTTTCACCTCAACTGCAATACAAGAACATAGCATTATGGGCAAACTCGTGAAATCAATGGATACTGGGCTTCTGCCTCCAGTCCATCTACCTTAAAACCCGAATACTACTTCACAATTTAGATGTTATATTTACATAAATTCACACTGACTTAAGTTAAATGGGCTATTTGTACGTTTTCTCTGCTGCTGAACATGGTTTCTTGCTGGGAACAGGTGGTGGTGATGATTGCTCGTCAAATGCTTCGGCCATCATTGTGTTTTCAATCCACTACTAGAGACAGCTCTTGGTGAGTAAAGGAATGAAGTTTGATGCTGAATGTACAATGTTTCTTCTAGATTAGCAAGTAAACACCTGTTAATGCTAATGTTGGCTATGTACCAATAGCAAAACTTACAAATAGCTCCTTTAAAGGCACAAGTAAAATACTTTGTTTTTTATGTTATTTATAGTTTCCTCTGTTTTGTTTCATGTCGTGTTGCTGAATGTCCACACTGGATTGGATTTGTATTTGTTTGTTTGTTTGGTGAATATCTGGACGTAGGTGTGAGTAAGTTGTTTTATGACGGAATGAAACTAAACCAATATGAATCTCATTTACATTGATTTCAATATTAAGTGAGCATCCACACATTGCCACTATTTATTATGTAACTTAAGGATCTGAATATAATGTCATGACTTAATCATACCTGGAATAGGCTTCTCACCAGGCTTAGGCTGAAATTGTAGTAAGAAAACAAAGTTACTTGAATCCCATCACATTATAATTACATTCTAAAAAATTCTGACAAATAGACCAAAATGTTTCGACATCAATAGCTGTTTTGTACCTGGTAAAATGTTGGTGGAAATTTTGATCTAAGGTCCAAAAGGAGTGTGTCCACACGATGCCTCTGAAACAATGAACTTGGTTCCTCTTTCTTCTTTGACTTAGGCTTGGCTTTTTCTGTAATAAAGGATTTTGTTTATCAGCTTGTGCCAAAGTCATCACCTCAAACCTCAACTTACAATTATAAGCATTCCTGAGTCACAAGTGTTATCGGAGGCTCATAGCTCTGGCTCTTGTCCTCTTCAGCCATTTGCTGTTTTTAACATTTGTGATTGTGTTACAGGAACTACTCCACTGTGAACTGGAGTATCATCTAAATAGTCTAAACTGTAAAATTTTAATGAATTGCCAAAACCTAACCTCTCTCCTCCTGGTCCTTGAAGTGCCACCAGTATCCTTTGGATGGGTGGTAGCGGCAATATGACATAGCCTCATCAAAAGCTGACTGTATTCCATGGACGGCAGAAAGCTAAAATAGATATGATTCATGTCACACAGTAAAAAAAACAAAACACTCATCAATCCCACACACCAACATCCTCCACCAACAGCCTCTGCAATACACAAGGCTCTTTTACAGGATAATATTATAAATCCTCACCACTCTGGAGCTGATCACTGTTCCCAGGTCTGGGGCCTGATACACCACTCCTGCTATGATGTAGTAGTCAGCCAAGGGTATCACTATAGAATGAAAACATACAGTAGAAGGAGAAATATGATCTTCAAACAGAGCCTTAAATGCACTGTCTGTGTGTATGTAAACATTTGTTACTTTAAGTGTAAGTCAATCTAACACTGGCATTTAAATAAATAACTAACAGTTTATCAGATGTTATAAAAGGTCCAGATGCTGAGTGTTTTGTTACCAGTGACCACATTTATGCAGGCGGATAATGATAGAAAGTCAATACTCATTTAGTCAATTTCACTTGGTACTTATAAGTAAATTTCCCCTTTATTTGTCAGTAATATGCTGTAAATAGCATGATGACATGCATAATAAAAACCGCACCTACTTGAGAATAATCTGTGATATCACAAATAGATATCACAAACTGCACATTGTCCATGCTCACCGGCATGCCACAATTTAATCTAATCAGATGCAACACTGCTTACCTTGTGTTGGTGACTGCCTCTGTTGTTTTCGGATTATATAAAGAATTGGCTCCTGAGCATGAAGAAGGATGTACTCCACTCCCACCATCTGACTGAAAATGGGACAGAAACAATGTTTTTTATTTTTAATTTCGCAAATGTCACTTAATATGATACCTCTGCAGCCATGTACTGAATATATATTTTTGTATCTTGATCAGCAGAGCTTAACAATAGCAGCTGTTAGCTAACAACACGCATAATACATCCAAATTATCTCCCTAATACTTGTCATGCTGCGTTTTTTTAAATTTATGTATGTGAAACTAATCGTAAAGTGACACAAAATCAAACTGTGTACAAAGAACTTACTTTAGATGTTCCAGAGTGAGCCGCTGCATCTTCACTACCTCATTATTACAGGTTCGGTCATAGAAAGGGTTGCTTCTCTCAGAGAAGTAGTCCAATACATTTCCAGGATTAAGAATCGGCACCCAGCCGCTGTCCACCCAGGAAATCCCGAGGAGGTTGTCTGCACATTAAATGAAAAATGTATTGTAATGAAATATCCAAGGCTGAAGACCAGTCAGTCTTTGTAACGCTAACTACTTCAGGCTATATCAGACGCATCACATACATAGTCATCATCACTACCTGAGGTTTTACTGTCTGTGATTTAAAACTTAGAATAAAAACTTCAATCAGGGCTTTGCCATCAAGGCTTTGAGGCGACTCAGACGCTTTCTAGTGTCTGTTTTGCCAGAGATGGGTTTATCTCTTTATTATCTTTTTGATCCTAATTATTATTATTAATGATATGTTTTGTAAATATCTGGATAAGTGTGTTGTGCGAACGTTACCTTTGACATAATAAAAATTACATTTAATCAAGTATTTGCCGTTGTTGTAGTTGTTGAAAGTATCCCACTTTTATGCAGGAGTTAAGTTCCGTATAAATAAAAAGTTTCATGTACAAATAAAGCCTGTTATATACTAGTGTCATGTTCAGCATATGTAGAGCCTGTTTCAAATGGAAGTGCCTTCGAGATGAGAAATGAGTTCTCTGCGTAAATCTTGGATTTAACAACCACTGATTACAAATGATCGATCCGCTGCTAACAACTACGCAGCTATCACAGAACCAAAGTCATTTTAACTAAAAACAAGCACCGTGTTGAAATGAGATTTTATTATTTTGTAAGTAAAAGTAAGAGAGCTGGCGAGTGATGATAACATCAACTGAATCGAGCGTTTAGCGGTGATGCTAATCGTTGCTAACGTTAGCTTCTAGGTTCGTACTAATAAATATACTTAGAAGCTGCAAACAGCAGCTGTGTCTCGGTGGCTCAAATATAACACATACATTGTTGTCTTGTCAAATAATAATACAACAAAAAGCCCTAGAAATAACTTTCTAACAAACAATTAAACCCAGATTTCGCTACCTCTGAAGTCCACCGCCGACATGTCAACAAAGTGTCTCACAAAAATTGCGTCTCTACTACACTCCGGGTCGTAGTTTGATGACGTCATCTTCATGTCTTTAATTAGTTTAATTGGAATAAAGCGTTAATATAAAGTGTAGTAATTACTTGTGATAAAAACCATAGTTATTATTTCACCTCACTGTTTTTCTATGGTTCGTTTGTTCAAATACTGCGCTTCACACAGTCTATAATTTTGAGGTATTTGCACTTGAGTATTTCCATTTTATGTTACTAGCCTACCTCTACTCCACTACATTTCGGAGGGGAGGACTGTACAGCAGACACTTTACTTTAATGCACTTTTTATAGTGTGACATTAGTGTTTTTGCTGAGGATTATGCAACCAGTCATATTTAGCAGCTTTCGTAGTTCATGGTCTTTATTTTTCATCAACAACATTTGTTCCAGAGAGCTGAAATTCCAGGGACACACCCACACAGCTGAGTTCACTGCCCAGTGAGTGTGACAGGACAGATGGATTTAAGCACGGTGGATAAACAAGCTCACACACACTCAGTGTTGTTGATAAAATGACGAGCTCTTGTGTCAGAGCAAAGGGAAAGACCGTATTCATCACTTGCCCCCCCCCCCGCCACACACACACACACACACACACACACACACACACACACACAATCATAATAGTGACTCGTAACACCATTACGCTGCATAAACCCCTGTTTGAATGACATCAGAGACTGTAGCCTGTCATGAGTCTGTCCAAAGTGGCTGCGCAGTAAGCGAGCAGTCAGGGAGAAAGGCAGGCTGGATGATCTGGGCTATATCTGATTCATCTGAGAGATGACTGCATTCCTCCAATCTGTGATAAGAGCGAGACACTGGAAGGAATATTTAAGAGAAAGGACGCAGTTGATATTCAAGAGCTCTTCTTCTCTGCAAGCTTGCCTCTCTAGCTGAAGGAGGCTGAAATATTGGGATTTTCAAATGCACTTGCATGGATGGCCCAGATAGAAATAAAGAGTCATTATTAATAAACCCACTCTTCAGTTTAATAAAAGTTTATGTCTTTTATTTGGGTATAAATCAAAATAATACAAGGCTCAGGCACCGAGGCAGAACCATATCTCTCTGAAAAGATTTACAATAAAGAACCTCATGACTTTTATGTTAATTCCAAAGTACATGATTGTAATTTCTCTTTGGGAATAAAACTAAACCACCCAAACCATCAACAAAGAACGCATTTTAAATAGAACAGTGTGTCCAGTTTGCAAACAAACTGATAATTAAATTATCTCCAAATAAACAGGTAATCAAATCAAACCTCTCCTCTTCCTGCTGGACGACCCCCATGGGACGACTGGCCCTGTATTTATGGACCAATCGGCTCATCGGAGGAGGGGGGGATACGAGAACAAGCTACAACGGTGGAGCGCGCATCGCGCAGGGTTGCGCACAGAGAAGACGTAGCTGCGACACTGGCCAGGCGAAGACGCGACTACAGCCGAGAGGATGCAGTGAAGGAGCCTCAATTTCCCAGCTAATTTACAGCCGGGCGACAGGGCAGCTATAATAAAATAACGTCGAAATGAGCGTGATCCAGGCAGGGCACGACGGCAGGGTGGACGGCAGCAGAGGCAGCCTCACCGACAACGGCGGCGGCTCCCCGAAGCTCCAGCAGTGCGCTCAGCCTCCCAACAGCAGCAGCAGCAGCCGGACCAAAGATGCCAAATACCAGCAGCAGCTCCAACAGCAGCAGCAGCTCCAACAGCAGAGGCATCATGGTGGGTCGATGTGGAAACAACCATCCCACAACGAGCCAGCCGACGTCGTGAGGCGGGCGCTGGACTTCAAGAGCCAAGGTACCCAGTGCTACAAGGATAAGAAGTATCGAGAGGCGATTGGCAAGTATCACCGCGCTCTGCTGGAGATCAAGGGGCTGTGCAGGGTGCTGGGGGACCCGGACACCAGCTCCAAGTCCCCGTCCTCCCTCCTGCCCACCATCAGCAAGTCCACCACGCTGACAGACGAGCAGAAGGGGGCCATGGAGAATGCAGAGCTGGAGTGTTACAACAGCTTGGCCGGTAAGAGACGTCTCTCTCACACATTTCACACACTCACACTCACTACACTTATCTGTCCTCTACTGAATAGGAAAAGGTTCTGGGAATACTCCACAGCTCATGAATGATTCATAAAGAGTATGAGTCATTCTTAGGCTTACCCCACTATCCCCCTCACTTTCTTTTGATACTCACTTCATGTAGATGATATTTATTCACCCCTTTGGCAAATTAATCATTATATTAGTAATTTATTAAAGACTTGTTCAAAGAATCCACTTCAGTTTGGTGCCTGACAGGACACACATTAGTATTTCTGCTTTATAATGAAATCCAAACATTGGCTCATGCAGTGTTATCAGTAACTTCTTCCCCCGCTCTTGTCTTTTCCTGTTCTAGCCTGTCTTTTGCAAATGGAGCTGGTGAACTATGAACGAGTGAAGGAATACTGTCTGAAAGTGCTACACAAGGAGGGAAAAAACTTCAAAGCTCTTTACCGATCTGGGGTGGCCTATTACCACCTAGGAGACTTCCAGAAGGCCCTGTACTACCTGAAGGAGTCACACAAACAGGAGCCATCAGGTCAGGACCGACAGACTGTAGCACTGTGCTTCACTATCTAAATCGGGCTCTTGACCTCACTGCACTGATTTTTCTCTTTCATGACAAACATGTACAGCAATAAGTAAGGGGCTCCTGAACACTCTCATGTCTAGAACCTCCAAATAATAGCTGGGTTAAACCACAGACCCCACATTTGACAATTTGTATACTAACTGATTGGTGGTAAATCACAGACTACAAGACTAAGAGTCTCCACTGAGGGTCTCCAGCCATGCTAGTGGTGCTGTATATAAAGACTAACATGATCACAATGATCATGCTAACATGTTTATGTTAAACATGGGGATCATAATGTTTACTATCTTAGTTTAGTCGATTAGCATGCTGACATTTTCTATTTATTACTAAACACAAAGTAGAGCTGAGGCTGATGGGAGCGACATTAGTTTTGCAGATCATAAACCAATCTGATAAACAGAAATTGACCTGATGAAGCACTAGATGGAAAGTCAGAGATCAATAGTAGTAGAAATTGTTCTTTGAGGACCCAATTTTGTGACAATCCATCGAGTAGTTGCAGTTATTTCAGTGGAAAAACAAAAATATCAACCTCATGGTGCTACTGGAAGGAAAAGTCGGGGATTCCCAAAGTCATAAGATTATTGCATATGGGAACCATGAATGTTTGGACTGGATGCCAATCCATCAGTTACATTTTGAGATATTTTACTTTTGAGTAAGTGAAAACTTTGACCTGCTGGTGGCGTTAGATGAAGAGTCAGGGGATAACCAAAGTCAGTACGATTTATCCTCTGGGGATCATTAATGAGTCAAATTTCATGGCAGTCCATCTTGTAGTTGTTCAGATATTTCAGTGAGGTAACAGAGAGAAAATGGACTGATTTGTATTTGATACATTTTCTATAAGCAGAACTTTCACACATAGAAAAAAATCAAAGAAAAAATAAACTAAAATTGCTCATACCTCTGAGGGTGCAGTGTTGGCGTCCCCGGAGCAAGTTTGGGCTCGGTGAGGCAGGTAAAGGGCTCAGGTGCAGGTGTGTTGTCTTCTGTGAAAAAGACCTACAGAGGAGCTAGAGGAGACCTGAGGGAAAAAGAAAGGCTGTGATATATGTTGGGGAGCAAATCAGGGGATTAGAAAGAGGTGCACAGGTGGGTGCAGAAGTTCAGGAATGTCTGACACTGTGGACTACTGCAGGGTGAGCAGGAAACAGCAGACTAGTGCCACAAAGTTCAAATGGTGTTAAATGCAGCCATAGCTTCTTCCTCTGCTGTAATATCTGGAGAGTGACAAACTATTTTCTATTGCAGGGACCTCTTAGAAACCCCTCAGGGACCTTTTGTGGTCCCAAGGACTCATTTTGGGAACCATGGCAATGAGACACAATTAAGCAATGCCTGTCACTTTAATGTGTTACTTTTGATTAATTCAAATAACATTTGACAGTTGTGGTGGGGTCTCTTTGTGCTACTACAGTACGTGTTTACTGTTTATTTTATTCAGAGACATAAATCTCCAAATGTGAAGGTGGAATTCATCACCTTGGGAAAAATCTGTGATAAATTATTTTAAACTCAGAGTTCACTCAGACTCAAGGCTGTATCTCACAGCCCTCTTCAGCTGAAATGGTTCATCTATTTGTGATGAATGACAATAATTTCTGTAGTCTGTTGTATAAATGTCCAATAAGTGCAGATTTGTTGTTCAGTTGTTTATGTTTCACTTGATTGGAAGCATAATTGTTTGCCAGTGTTGGTTCTGTAAGACCATTTCAAAACCCAACAGGACAAGCTAAAAAAAAAAAAAAAAAAAAAAAAAAAAAAGCATTGTGGTCCACTACAACAATATGTTTTGGTTTTTTTTTAGTCCCTGAAAAAATATTTTCAAAAGTTATAGCCACTTCACTATGCCACACTGAGTTCAGTTTTAGTGAAAGATTTATGTGCATAATTGCTCACCATTTCCTTTCTGAGCAGGAAATAAATCAAGCCTTTTCCTGTCTTTGTTTTCCAGACACCAATGTCATCCGCTATATCCAGCTGACAGAGATGAAGATTCGCCGGAATGCCCAAAGGGAAAAGAAAGAGGCGACATAAGCACTTGCTGTGTGATGACTTCTCACCCATCATGAATTTCAGCCCTGCTGTGTGCCACCCAGACCTAACACACCATGAGTCAGAGGTCTCGGTGTGAAACAATGTTTTGTTTGCTTTTGCTTTGCACAGCATCCGGTTGCCAGTTATGTGATTGAACCTCACCGTTGTGTGCTTGAAGCATTTAAAAAAAAGTGTACCAGATATTGAGTTTTTGTCTCCAAACCGCCAAACTTATCCAGTATGAGTCCATCCCGAGTATGTTTTAACCATTACAAACTGATGCACTGCCAGTCCAAACATTGCACATACAGGCCAACACTTGTGATAGAGACAGGAGCAACAAGGTCCACAGAGTGAATCCAGCATGTCTGCAGGCGAGCGTAACTGTAAATTAGCACCTGCCCTCGCACAAGATGTCTTTTGAATGGCATGGAGTGAGTGAGTAACAACCACCTACACTTCTGTCACCATACTTTGATTTTGAAAGTACTACAAAAGATCAAGTTTTGTTTTTTTTACACTTTCAATTATATTTGAGTAAAGGCTGCTTTCACTAAGTAGGTTTCTAACTCAAAATGCACAGGGTGGGACATCAAGAGCACATGGTTGCTAATTGCAGTATGAATTTAAGAGACATATCACAAAATGTAAATAGGCTACTTTATAAGAATCGCAAGTAAGTATTATGGAGAGGCAGGCTACTTGTGTTTATTAACGCAAAAACAAAGCACTTCATTCACAGCATTAACTGTATCAACAAATACTGTATGTTTACTGTAAAGGTATGCGTGTAATAAATGTCTATTGATTGAAATATTTTTGTGGTGCTGCAGCAGTGGACTTCCCTTCACTCTGTCATTTTCCTCCTATGTTCCTTGTAAGCTGAAATAGATCTATGGAAAAATGCTGATGAAAGCACATGTGTAAATAAACAAGTGAACCAAACCTGACTGAAATGATTTTATACCTTTTTGTCTTGGCAGTTTCCATGGTGAGGCCTTGGTAATAAGCTGGGTTATGGAGTTGATTTTTCAGAAATCATATAATGAGATGGTATCATGAGGCAGAAAATCACAGGCAATGATTAAAAAGTGAAAGGATAATTAATGCTTTAAACCTTCAGCAACTGATTTTTTTGGCCATTTGTACCAGCTTCAAGCTGACATGGGGAGCTTCTTAGCAAACTGCTGCCTCAGACACAGTGCAAAATTAGCATTGATTCAGAAGTGTGTTTCTAAATGTCCCACCATGCTCACCAGCTAACAGCTACGTCTGCCTGCAGTCACAGTGTTAGCTAGCAAAGATAGCTACTTCGTAAGTGTTTTTAACAAACCTATAAAGTAATTTAACAACGCTTACTGCTGTTCTGAAGGTATTGCCACAATCCTAAAAGTCTCCACATCAACTGGGTGAAAAAGTATGTCATCCACTTTACGGTCAAAAGACTTCTTACCTGTGTTGCTTACCAGTTTCCTGATCCAAAATGGCGGCCGGCCGGTTACGTGGACAGGAAGTAGTTACAAGCCGGTTAAAAATCTCATCCTAACGACTAAGTGGCTGAGGGTCCTCGAAATACATTTGGAACCGCTGTAACTCTTATTAAATCAATCCAAAGAGTTTTTCAATCATTACCGAGGAAGTGGCTGGTTAGCTTTGTAACTGAAATGTAATGCTAATGCTAACACACGCGGAGCACAATCTGTTGCTAGCCTCCACTAACTCCTGAGATACACATATGCTACTAAATGCTACCTTAGCTACTGAATACACTACTTTCCTCTATAGCTAGTTGCTAACCACCGTTTTTGCTGTGCAGATATATGTTATACTAAACATATTGATCATAGATGCTATTACATTAAAAGCCTTCCATTTATTATGCAAAGACACCGCCTAATTAAATAATCAGCAACCCTGTTGGATTGTTTACTATGATTTTACTCAAATCAGTGTGTTCCAGTGCAAATACAAGTCAGTCAATAACAGCATTATTCCCAACCTGAACAATGTCCATCAGCAACAGTAAGATCAGCTTATTCGTGGTAACATTTCAGACAATAATGACACCATAGCTACACCTCCGAGGGAGAGCTTTGTCTCAACCAGCACCCTTAGTTGAAACACTTGGTACATTGAGCATGATCGCATTCTGCACATCCTCAGAGAAAAAGCATTCACATTTACATGTACATCGGGTCACACTTAGGATAAAGACAGATCAAATCTCAGAGGATGAGGTTCTCCAGGCTGAGAGGTCACTTGACATTTGAAAATGAAATGAGAGAAACAGGCATTAAGATCAGAGTCAGGTAATGTTTCTATTTATTATTTTCAAATAACTGATAATTAATTAGCTCTTTTTACCTGCTAGTTTGACAGTTTATGTGTAGGGACGTACCACATCTTTCCCTAATATGAATTTTCCTGTATAGCAGGTTAAAACAAATAGTAAAAATTATTTGAAAATAATATTAAACCACAGTCTGATCCAGACAAACCTAAGTAAAATGTAGAAACAAAATGAAAACAATGTGTAGAACCCAGTTTGCATGCATTTAGCTAGATAAAATACCTTATGATGAATTTGTTGATTATTTCTCGATCGATCAAATGTTTAGTCTGTAAAATGTTGGTAAATAATGAAAAATGCCTGTCACAGTTTCCCTTTTACTACAGTCCAACCAAAAAAAAAAATAAAAAAATAAAAAATCAGTTTAATGTCAAATAAAATAAAGAAGAGCAGCACATTCTCACAATTGAGAAACTTGGACTTGGGAATGTTTGGCATTTTTACTTAAAAAATGACTTCAACCATTAAACTGATGATTGAAATATCAATTAATCAACCAATCATTTGATCTCTGGTTGGATTGAAACCACTTGCAGCCTTTCTGAAGTAACAGGAAAGCCCAGACTAAGAAAAAACTGGACATAAACACTAAAAACATCCTTGAGTAACATTAACGAGTGTCAAAAATCAAGGCAAATAGAATGGATTATAAAAATAAACCATCAGATAAATTAATCAATAAATAAAACTGAACAAATCAATATAAATAGAAATAATCAGGAATGAACTTCCACATGCCACCAGGGCCTGTTTCACCTCTGTGCCATTCTACACTCATGCAGTCTGTCACTTACATGACCTAAAACATACTTTACATCCCTCATCCTATCTTGATCAACAATTTATGAGGCAGACAATTTACAGAGTTACAAATACAAAGTTCCCTTTTTAGTTTCGAGAGACGTTTCTCAACTGGTGGCTCGGGGTCCAAACAAGCTTCTCTGACAGGGCCACAAACAAAGATTGAGGATGAATTCCTTGCTATATTTATACATTGTGACTTCCTGGCAGCATTTCAGTCCCAATTCAAACCCAAGCTTCAGTGACATTCATTTTTTTTTTTTTTAATAGTACAGCTCACAGTACACAGCTCAAGACAATGTCAGACATCATTGTACTGACACTGTTTCAAGACTGTGGGTTGCTAATGCAAAGAAGTGCTCATATATACAACAGCATGACTGGTGATGACAGGTGCTCAGTAAAAACAGGAATTCTTCAGCTACTAGCACAGGAAAAAAAGATTAATTCAAATAACACAAGGCTTTTACAGACAAATTACAAATAATCAGAGACAGCGTTTTTTTTGGAAAAAACCTGAAGCTTTACATTCATGATGCTTTCCAAAAGTGCACTTCATTAAATGCACAATCTTCAACTCAAGTTTAAAATTAAGAAAAGGATGTAAAACTTTTTGAAACTGTCAATGCCATTCTGCTACAAAGCCATTTACCTGTTCATTCCCAAAGAGAAAAAATTTCTTTACATCTTGAATGACAAATGACGAAAAATGGTTACTCTGCCCTTATAATGCATTAACAACCAGACCTGGGTCAAATTATATTTTCAAATATTTTCCATTGTTTGTTTTAACAGTTTTTGATGCCAAATTGAAAGGATTTGGAGGTAAAATACTGCCCCCATTAAGTACCAATTAAAGCTAAAAACTGACTCAATTTTTAAGCACTAATTGACCCAGAACTGTAACAGGCTAACAGCAAGGACAGTCCTCTCCTTGTGTTGGACCAGTGAAAGATTGGAGCTGAGTTAGGACCAGAATCCAGGTCTGTAGCGGTAAGGTGAGTCTTTGGGAAAGCTGATCTCTGGTTTGCAGAGTGGGATGGTTCCATCCCGGTACTGTCCCTCGTCCTGCTGATCCAACAGGTTTTCATTCTTGCGGGGGGAGTAGGGTGTCGGGGCCTCCATGGGGGTGGGCAGCACTGCTGGGTCTCTCCCAAACTCCACAGTGGGGGGAGTTTCTGTGCTGGAGGTGTAGGCGGGGGACTCGCCGTTACCCAGGTTTTGTCCATTTCCCCTGGGCCTCGACTCCGCCCAGAACACGTCGCAGCGTGCCCGTGGCGAAGGTCGGGGCCGAGCTACAAAGTCCAGGGTTTTGGGGCGTTCGGGAGCACAGCGACGACGAGGGGTTGGAGGGAAAACAACATTAGGATCAGGGAGCCGGGGCACCTCATTACAGTCTTCCTTTAAACCTCTGAAGCCACCTGTTGTAGTGAAAAGAGAAGGGAAATAAAAACATTAAGATAGAAGCCAATAACTTCTCTCCAGACTCTGAATGATTTATTAAATATCAGCCACCATTAATATCCCATGATTGAGAGTTCTGCAAGACAAGTTGAATGCAGTTTCAAAGGTTTCTTTTTACACTGACAGTATTCTGTCATCACTGTATTTTGTCCAGATGCTAACATTTGCTAACTGACACTAAACACAACTGAATTCACGGTTTGTTTTGCAGGCGTTTGGTCATAAATCAGAGTACTGGACAAACTGAAATTTTGACCCAATGGATCACCAAAGATATTTCAGTTCATTCTTTGTATGTACCATATTTCATGGCAATCTGTCCAGTAGCTGTCAAGACATTTCAGTAAAACCTAGCCATGTAAATCTCATGGTGGCACTACAGGAAAGGTCAGAGGATAGCTGTAGTCAGTGGGATTCAACATCTGGGGACCATGAACATCTCTAGCAAATGACATGACAATCTATCCAGCAACTGTTGAGATATTTCAGTCTAGACCAATGGTATGTGGTAAAACCTAAAAAATCCATACTGGTAAAAACTCACATTCGAGTGCACTGTACATCTAGCTGGAATAAAGGGGACACAAGACTTAACCTGTGTTCTGTAATGCTGTTTTTTCTGGCAATGGTTCCAGATTATTAGGAGGGCAACTTTTCTTGATGGCTCCGTCGGATGGCGTGCGACGCAGGCTACGTGAGGAACTTGGACAGGGTAAATGTGTGGGTGTGAGGGACTGGCGGGGGTTACGCTTGAAGCTCTCAAGGTGGGTGTTGACCAGCGGGTTGACTGGGGTTTGGATGGCCTGACGCTGCAGTTGGAGAGTGGACTGTGCGGGCGGTGAGGCAGGGCGGCAGACCAACAACTCCTCACTGTCAGAGCGCAGTAGTGAGCGGGTGGAGTTGCAGTCAGACACTGATGATAAGGACAGCAGGGTGTAAGAAGAGGGTAAGCCCCGCTCAGGTAGCGAGGGCGCCGAGGGCTTCAGCGGGCTTTCCCGTCGGAACAGTCTGCGAGTTGGGGGGCTGGTGCTTCGTCTTTGGCCCCCTGTTCTGTGGAAGAAGCCCTCCCATCGTGGTTTGATGCTCTCCTCCGGTTGGGCCAAAGTTAACAGGTTGCAGCCCAGTCCGACGGCTGCCAGCAGAGCTCCACAGCCCAGCAGCACCAGCTCAGAGCGCCGACCACCTCCTGGGCTCTTCCTGCATGGTGGCGTTCCTGGCACCTGGCCACTGGGGCAGTACTCATCTCCATCACTGTCAGCAGAGGCAGCTGAGTGGCCCTCCTTGTGGAAGGGGATGCAGAGGTAGGACTGACCAGGAGCCGCTCCTGGCTCAGTAGTGAAGCAGCAGTCTTCATTTTCTGAAAACAGGATCATTCATTTGTTAATATCAGTTCCATTATCCTATATCAAACAAGTACTGTGGAGACATTCATTCACAATCATACACACAACAGTTCATGCTAGTGTGACACTGATTCTTCCATCCATCCACGTTTGGTTTGCTGAGTGAGCAAGATCCTTTTTCAGCAGCAGCCTGTTTACATTCATACAGCTGCAAACACACATCTGTGAGTTTCCCAGGTCAACCACAAAGAGCCATGTGGGAGTGAAGTATCTTGTTCACTCTGTGTTTTCCCAGCCACTTCTTTAACCTTAAAGCTACCCTGTGTATCATCATGCAGCGTGTTCATGTGCCAGACAAAACAGAGCTGCTAAAACTGGTCCTGCTTACCCATCTCCACAAGGCTTGGCACTCCAGGCACTGCTGGACTGTGTCTCGGGGATCTGCGAAGGTTTGGGGCGCTGCAGGACCGCTGCCTGCTGCCCTCGTGGGGAGGCTTCACACTGACAGGAAGAAAGGATAAAAATAATGAAAAACCAGGCTCGGATTAATTTTACCAGTAGAACGTGAGGTTGTACTTTCTCTAGATTATAAATATCTCCAGTCCTCTCACCTGGCATCAGCACTGTGCTCCCTGTATGGGCCACACCCACGGGTTCTGCCTTTCTTCCTGGACCCCTTCCTTTCACACTCTTCATCATCCAGCTGAAAGCCTGTGCTTGCGACCCCAGGCTATACACCCCTCTCCTGGCGTGACTACCAAACAAGAGAATAGTGTGGGAAAACACTTGATATCAAAGGTCACACCCTTATAATGAATAATAATTGCACAAAAAAAAAAAAATTAATGTAAGATGCTTATAGTTCTTACGCTGGATGGCTCTCAGGCGGGGCAGTATTGGTGGACTGGTTGGAGGACTGGAACTGCTGCTGAGCAAACTCCTCCGTCGATCGTGGGAGGGAGACGCCTGCACTGTGATTTTGTGCTGAAAATCTGTTTAAAAAGGTTAAAGAAGTCTGAATTTAGGAATCTGATTTATGCATTTATGTAACGTTTTAGTAAAATATGAATAAGTAAACTGCATACTGTACATTATACAGTATTTGGCAATGACCCAGTGTGACTATGCAGATATATAAGTCATAGCAACAATATCAGAAAGTAATAAAATACAGTTAAACATAAACCATTAACACCTGCCTAACACAGACTACTGACATTGATTTTACTTTTATTTTCTTTATTCATAGAGGACAACACACATTAATCAACATTGCTGTCTAATCTGCAATTGTTCATCTACAGTACAATGATAACTTGCCTGCATTCACACCATTTCCATTTTTAAAGTTATATTTCTACAGTTCAGAGGCTGATTATCTAAATGAATTGTTTTGTACTTGACCAAATTTAATATAGACCTTTTATATTGTTCCTCAAATGTTGACAACACTAACAAGCTCAGATATCAAAATGTTTTTGGATTATTTTCTTGACATACAACATTGTAGGTATGAGTGTTGATCATTTTAAAAAGTTTAATTCAAGCTGTTGTGTCATATGACTCTGAGAAAAGGATGGCCTCTAACCTACAGCTATACACAACCCTTAAAGGCAACATTTAAAATAAAACCTGATTATTATGATGACCAACACTCCTAGATATTTGTGCATTATACTGTTGCACTACAGTTTGTTTGCAGTACCTGAAGGCAAGCTGATCCTGTTCCCATCCTTGAGCTTAAGGCGGTTGCGGCGGAACTTTCCTTGCCTGCTCTCCACGTGAGGCTTTTCCTGGTAGAGCTGGTGAATGATGATGTTGAGCTCTCGTTCCAAGATGTGGATCTCCCGCTCGGCCAGTTCCTGCTCGCGCCTCCTCAGTGCCTCCTCCTGACACTTCTGCTGCAGCGCCGCTCGGGTCAGCTCCTCCTCCCACGATCTCAGCTCCTGAGGAAACAAGGAGGTGATGAAAAAAAACAAAAAACACTGAAACCTGTAACACCTGCATATAACTCCCAACCTTTAACAATTCAACCTCACATCTTTACCTTTTCCTTGGTCCTCAGTTGATCAAACATTTCCTGGATCTCCAGTTTCCAGTCGTCCTGCAGGGAGTGGAAGGACTCCGCTGGCATCTCAAAAAAGCCCGACTCCTCGATGGCCGTCAGATGGTCCAAAACAGATGTGAAATGTGGTCGGGAGTGAGGGTCTGTGCTCCAGCAGTCTGTGGCAAAAGATGAAAAACAGTCCCAGCCCAACTTAGGCCAACTTTCCCACGAGCAAAGATTATCTTTGGCACTTCAAAAGGTTCCACAAAGTAATAAAATATTCTGTTTGGTTATTTGATGTAAGCCATTATTTATATTTCAGAGGCTTCTCTTGTTGCAGTGGATAAATTTGTGGTTACTCATTCCATTTTTAATATTAAATGTTCAATGAGAACTTTTTGGCACATAAACTGACACCTGTCTGATATTTTCTCCAATATGCTTGGACACAGTTCTGGATAATAATTATTACTGACCAGGATATATTCATATTTTTCTGGCTTACCCTCCATAAGACGTGCAAAGGGCTCAGGACAAGTAGAAGGAATGGGCAAAGCGAGTTTGTTCATGGCCACTCCATAAGCCACCGCAAGGCCATCGATTCCCCGAAATGGAACCTCTCCTGTCAGCAGCTCCCACAACAGCACGCCGTAACTTTATAGTAAAAAGAAGGAAAGAAAAACATACCAAACAATGATGCTGAAGCTGTAAACATTAACAGAGGACATACAACTTCAAATAATGTGCTTTCATTGACGCTACAATATCATCCTGAGATAGTGTTCTTGATTTAAGTGTCACTTACTGCATAATGTCTAACAATCTGGTTATAAAGATAAAGGTGTGTATGAATATAATATAAAATAGAGTGTGAATGTTCAGCAAATCTACTGTATTTGAATAAATGTCAAAAAGAGATTAGAACGGTTCTATTCTGTACTCTACTCATGTAAATGCCAAGGTGAGACAGAAAAGGTCAAAATATGAAAATGCCAACAGAGTAGTGCAGTAGCTGACAGATTCACACCACTAATGGCAAAACCACACACTGATGAGCTGTGGTCAATGAAAAATAAGGAATGAATGTTACAGATTCTGTATGACAGGTTCTTCTGCTGTTTGTTATTCAAATTGTGGAAGATATGGCTGATCAAATGACAGAGCTGGATCAATTAGCACTTGGAAATAACAGTTCAGTGACTGCTGACGCTTCCTGGTGTACATTGTTTCGTCTTATGCAAATTCCATTCATATGAAATGAAACTTATGATCGTGTTTTGACCATGGTGTATTGTATTCCAGTGTAGAGGCATTGATTAGGGAGACTAAGTAATTCCCCCTCCCTGGTTATAGCACTCCTGAGGACATTCACCTTCCTGTCATTACTGTTTTACTGCATGCTGCCTTCTCTGGACTCTCTCACTGATTACTCTTTAATCCTGTTTTAGAGGGAAACCCCGCATTCAGTCAGGAGAGGCCGAGCTGGAAACATTAATACTGCTGCATGTGTAAGGAATCGGATGAAACAGCAGATTGCCCAAGAAGAAAAATAAGAAAAATGACAGATGGCATTAAAGCACACCAATTATTCACCTCTTACAACAGCACTATCCAAATTCCTCTGAAGTTTCCAAATATGTTATCAGGATATGAAGTTCATGCAGAGTAAAAGCTATTTGGCTCCAGTGTCCTTCACTTGTCTAAAGCTGGTTTAAGCTGCAGTTAATGCTGAAATCAATGGTTGTTAACATTATTGATTAACCTGACAATTATTCTCTCATTTAATCCACAAATCTTTAGGTCTATAAAAGATCAGAAACTGCACATCACAATTCATCAGAGCCCACGGTGATGTCTTAAAATTGCTTGTTTAACAACCAGCCAAACAAAAAACAAAGATATTCTGCTTCCTCTAATGTAAGACTATAAAAAAGGGCAAAATTTCACATTTCAGAAGCTAAAACCATCAAATATTATCACAGTATTAATCAAGACAGATGTCCATTAATTTTCTTTTGGCCGACTGAGCAATTAATTGACCAGTCTTTGCAGCTGTGTTTGCAGTGATAACAAATGAGACTGAAATGAACGAATCACATCTCAATCAACACACAGAATATGAAAATGATGAATCACACGTTCATCTGTGCAGTTATGAGTGTTACCTTTGCAGAAATTACACTGCATATTTTTTCACATAAATTTAATTGAAATTTGTTCTCTATCCACTATCCTCTGTACCGCCCTGCACATTTATATTTGCATTTATAAAACTGTATTGTACAGTTTGCTATTCACAGTTTTTGTACATTTTATTCTTATTATTGCATTAAAATATGTGCTTAAATCATTGCTTATATGAATAATAAAGCACTGATACGACACACACACACACACATGCACACACACACGTACACACAACACACAGCACACACGCACACACACACACAGATTCTCCATGATGACTTCTCCTCTTGCCTGAATGCAGAAGCCTAATGTTGAGTGTAGTGTATTTATAGTTAATGTACTCTTTAGCCTACTCTAGTTTTGTACTCATCTCATTAAACACAACATTCTGTCCTTTTCTGTGTCTCTGCTTTGTTACTATGGAAACTGCTGCCAGAGCTGAACTTTTTCCTGTGCTCTGTAGATAAACTGCTTCTCTTTTTTTGGCTTGGTTTTCAGACCAGCTCTAAAATCCTGGTGCAGTTTGTTTTGCAGCATGAACCCCCCTGTCCTCTGCCCACCTCCAAACGTCGCTACCCTTGGAGAACGTTGATGAGCGGATGACTTCAGGAGCCATCCAGGCGTAGGTGCCAGCGGCACTCATCTTGGTGGTGCGGTGCCACTCTCGAGCCAGGCCGAAGTCCGTGATCTTCAGAGTCTTGTTGCTGAGGTCTTCCATCTCAACCCTCTCAAGGATTAGGACTGGAGCGGATATGTGGAGCAGCAATGGTGGAGTGGGAAGTGATGTGGGGGTGGGAGGATGGTGGGGGATTTCAGTTGGAGGATGAGAGGGTGGTTTGGAGGAGGTGGTTGGGTGGGTGGGGGGTTCGTGCAGATTGGCAGGGGGGTTGACGGTAAAGTAAAATGATTCAGGTAATCATCACCGGGATTTTAATGTTGGGAAAGGCAGCAGCAGGAGTCCCATGATAAAACATGATACATGTGGAAACGCAAAAAATTAAGACACATGGTGGATGAACAAAACAGGGTGCAGTTGGCGGGAGGCCATGATGAAACGATCGGAGGGATAAAAGCAGAGTAGAGAAAAAGAGAGAACAAACAGAGAAACCAACAAACAGTGAGCCACTACTACACAGCAAAGCAGAGATGAAAAACACCGACCTTGATCAATGCTAATGATCTCACTGCGTATTTTTTCAATAGAACATCTCAAACAAACGCTGATACTACAGTGAAACTACAGAAATAGCCTGCTACAACACACCCATTTGCTCTAATAGGCTCTAAAAAACAAGCCTTTCCCAATATGCACATGCAAAGCAGGACTCCTCCTAACCACATGCTCGCTCTCCCCCATTCAGATCCACAATGCTGGGCCATCTGCTGTGGCTGTGCCCAGTGGAGAGGGTGTGTCTGCAGGCTGCGGTGCACATCAAGCGCCCCTTCATCTGCTGCTCATGTGGCTCTTAATGCTACTGAGGCAGTTTTTAAAGAAACTAAACCCGAACATGTGGCTAAAGTGAATCCTGCTCCTGTGTAGCTTGAGAGGTACAACGAGAAACAAACACAGCTGATTCCCCCTGGGGCCAATCATGCTCTAAATGTATGCACTCACTGTAATGCACAATGGTTTATATAAGAGCATCTGCCCAAATGGCATGTCATGTGAAAAGGAAGCAGCAGAGAGAGTTGAAACAGAGAGTGAAGGTGAGCGTTTCCTCATGGTATCTGTTGAGGATTAGGACAGCTAAATGACACATTACTGAGTGGATTGCAAATAAAAACAGAGAAAGAGAATTATTTGCTTGGTTCTATAATACAATTTTAGTTTTAAGTTGCAGGACCAGCAAAGTCAACATATAGAGACTGAGCATGCTGCTAAAACAGATCTTTATCCGAGGTGTTATATTTTGATCAGATTAGGTTAAGTCAAGGGTATGCAGAGTGCTACTGAACCACTGCTGTTTCACAGGAAGGACCAAGGTGTGGTGAACAACCAAGCTTTTAGATTAGGAGCATATATTAACAAAACTGCAAGTCTGCAGCCATGCTAGTGGCTCTGTGAGGCTTTGCACAGACACAAATGCTAGTGTTAGCATGCTAACATGCATCAAATGACAATGCTAATATGATAATGTTTATGCTTTCCATATTCAGCCTCTTAGTTTAGCACATATGCATTCAACATATCTAACTAAATAAACTAGATTAATAAGGAAATGTAGTTTTATGTTGTTTCAAGTGGAAATTTTGAACTGAAAAGTTGAGGGATCACCAGGGTTATTACAAGTCATCCTGAGGGCAACATAGGATGTCTACACTAAATTACACTGCAGTCCATCCAGTATCAGTCATGATATTTCTCTAAAAAACACTAGTGTGAACTGGTGCTGCAGGGAAAAGTCGAGGATCACCAACAACAGAAGGATTCATCCTATCATCAAACTGGACCCTAGAACGACAACGCTACTGTAACTAAAAATGAAACTAAGTGGGTAAGTCCCTGAGGAAAAACACTCAGAGATGCAAGGTTGTGTCTTTTTTAGGGACTGAGCTTCACCCTACTGCCACCAACTATTTCACTACCACAGTGATGCGTCACAGGGGTGGGTCTCACTTTACCCACATCCTCTGCTTCACAGCTGAAGTGTGTCCTGAGAAACTTTCCTAACCACTGATTAGAACAGAGTTTCTCAAGTACAGGGTCTGGACCCCATAAGAACCTGCTTAATGTTAAATTAGGAGTAATGGGAGATTTCTTAGACTGATGCAGATGGAACAGATGTCAAATAGATCTAATAAAAAAAATAATAAAAACTAAAGAATGACATACTGGTTACAGTATAACCTAAATGTAGTGTTACAGCCAATAAAGGAAAAAAAACCCTGGATTAGACAGTTGCATGGGTAGACTGGCATGCTGCACCGTCCTGAACTCCTCCTGTAGTGTGAAGAGGGCATGGGTTTTCCCCTCAGAGCCCAGGATGGCAACTAGTTAGACTGACTAACACTTTAAAGCAGCCTATTGGAAGTGAAGCATCTGAGCTGATCACCAGAGAACGGGCCAATGGCAGGAAAGAAGCCAGTTGTATGTATTGGCGGAGCCTCCAATGGGGAGGCTGGGGCAGAGCATTGGCCAAATCCCCAGTAATAGGCTTGGGATTTAGGGGATACAGTTGGGTAAAATGCAAGATTACAGCTGCTCCACAAACATACATGCAAACTCCTTTTCCTTTCTGCTTTCATTCCTGAATTAGATGTTATCAGTGCAAATCACAACTACTTTAGCATGGACTGAGCATGGTGTGACATATTTTCTATATAGTCTATATTATTATTATATCTTCATGGTGCATAAGTTATTTTTGATTCTCCCACAGCTCAAAATGACCATGACATATCTGTGCAAGGTTGCTGTTTAATACCAGTGGGAAACACCTGAATCTGGTTTGGAAATGTCCTTACTCCCACATTAACTACTTCTAACTAAAGACAGCATTAAAGACACTAAGGACTAGGACTACAAATAATAACTACAATCATTGAATAATGATAAAAGGCCATCAGGCATTGCTAAAGACCACTATAGTGTTTAAAATATCTGACTAAATACCAACAGTAAATCTATACTGATATAAAACAGAGAAACACATGAAACTAAAGCTGAAACAATTACTTAACTGATCCATTAGCCAGTTAAAAGGAAATTAATCAGCAAATATTCTGATGATCAATTAACAGTTAAAGCCATTTTTCATGGAAATATATCAAACATTCTCTGGTTTAAGCTTCGCAAATGTGAGGCTTTTCTCTGTTTTACACCTTTGTAAATTGAAGAAAACTCTTTTTAAAATAATCATTGAAATATAACTGATTAATGTTTGGTTGACCCTAAAACCAGTTCATCATTTTCAGAGAGCTTCACAAAACAAGTTTCCACTGAGATAAATTATTTTCTTACACTGCAGAAACAACCATGAGATGTCAATAAAACGAGAGAGACTCTTACTGTTGCTGGACTTGAGGTCCCGGTGAATGATGGGGACGATGGCCTGGCTGTGGAGGTAGTGCATGCCCCGGGCGATCTGCACAGCCCAGTCCACCAGTGTGCAGGGAGGGATGCGTTTCCCTGCAAGGGCCCGGTTGAGGGGGCCGCCCCGGGCGAACTCCATGACCAGACACAGGTTGGGCTCCTGCAGACACACCCCCAGCAGACCCATGATGTTGGGATGGTTGAGCATGGCGAAGAGCTTGGCCTCCTGACGAACGCTCTCCAGAGTTTGCTCCGCGTCCTCGTCGGGGTCCCGTCGCGCTGCCTTCACCGCCACCTCCGCGCCCCGCCACACTGCGCGGTAGACTTTCCCAAAACCGCCCACCCCGATGATTTCCTCCAGGGTCAGCTCAGAGAAATCAATCTCCAGGACTGAGGAGAGATGCAAGAGAGGAGAGCAGAGTGGAGATTTAGAGCGACAGACAAAGAAAAGAATACAATTCTGATCTTTAGAGGGGAGTTCCATTTCTGCTCAAAGCCATCTGAGGACATTAGGGGTCAGGGACAGCCCGTCTGGACCTGGTAGGAATTCACTATTTTTCTTGTCAGCAGGGCAAGTGCTTCCTAACAAGGATCTCAAAACCAGGTCATTCTGTTGAAGGATGCTTTCTCAAAGCACTAAGCCACCCTGCTGCCCCAAATACAGAATCTGGTGGAACTATCCCTCCTGCTATTATACAAGGATGAGCATCTGTCCTAAAATCTGGCTGGGGTATTTGGAGAAGCAAGGAAGGATGGGTGGAAAAGATGACAATCCTTTCTACTGGGTGTTTAAATAAAAAAGAGTGTGTGGTGGTGTGAACAGGAGTGTCTGTGTTTTGTGTTTGAACTGTGGCTGCGAACGTTCATGCTGTGGATTCCTAACAGTCTACCAAGCAGACTGACCTTGATGAATATTTCAGGTGGGATGGTATGTGAAAGTAGGCCAGCTGCCTCTGAGTATGAACAGATGAAAGCCAACAAAGACAGCTGAGGCTGAGTGGTCCACCCAAACAACTGGGTGTAAAATGCTCTCATCAAACACAGGCTTTTGAAGCCTGCTTATGCTTAAATGCACATGTAAGACACGTGGAGAGGACAGGTTTTGTTTCAGTGCAGCCTCCTTTTGGCACACAGCTCAAAAAAGCTATAAGAAGTGAGAGTGTTTTCACTTTGGCCTCCACAGAACCGTCTGCTGGCATATAGGCGCTCTTGATTCTGCTTACTGTTTCCATCTGAGGCCTTGGCCGCACATTTAGCTGCAGAAGCTTTTCCTCTATAAGCACTACTTGACATTTCTTTCTCCCTTGCTGCACAGTTTTGGTGCAAACAATAACACTCACTATAAAAATGAATGCAGACCAAGCCAGTGTATCTCCTTAGAGAGCATAACAAAGGTTTATATCTGGTGATGATAGGTTATTGCATGCTGGATTTGCAGGCTCTGCACACATTGTGCATTGAGGCGGGGTGGTCGCGGCTGGCTGTTTGTTTGACAGGCAGTGTGATGAATAATGGTCCTGAAGCTGTGAGGATGCTTGGACCAGCCTGTTTCTAGGCCAACAGGAGAGCACTGCGCCTACCATGACACAGCACTCTCAACGTGGGTTTCTCTGGCCTCCTAACAAAAGACAAGGGAAGACTCTACCCTGTGCTGTGTTTTAGTGATACACTGATTTCATTAGCACAGTCATGAAGCACAATGGGATACTCACGGTGCAGAGGAGGCACCGAGTACTGCTGCTCCGCGGTGTCCCGGATTTCCTCCGGAATGCCATTCCCTTTGCTCACATAATTAGACGGGAAAATGCCAACCCGGTCCGCTATCATACCGGTCCACCAGCCCTCATCTCCCGACACCAGGGAGTCCTTGGACAGGACCTCCACCACGTCCCCCCTCCGCAGGCTGAGCTCGTCGTCCGCAGTCGCTTCATAGTCAAACACGGCCGTCCAGAAACCCGGGGCGGCTGGTCCCGCATCCGGCGCGGCGCTGATACCATTCTGCGGTGTCGGCCAGCGAAAAACATCTGCCTCGGCTTCTTCCGATGAGGAAACGCACGCCTTGGGACTCAAACTATTGTCCAAAGCGGGTTTGAAGACATCCATGGACGCGATCCATAGGGGCGACCTGGATCACTGCAGGCGCATCCACCTGACGCGGCTGGCTGGCGGCTCGAAGCGCCCTGCGTCTCAACACACACACACACACGCACACACACACACAAAGCTAAGTAGCGGCTAATCCCGCACACAAACCCTGCAGGAAACTGGAGGCACCATTCTGCTGCATCGTCTGCCTTTCAGCCCCCCCGCTGGCTGCTATCAAACATACAGCTCCAGCTTGGTGATTTTTCAACGCACAGTCATACACCCAATCATCGCTGCAACTCCTGGGACGCAGTCGTCGTTATTTTAAGCCAATTGTGCCAACGTGCGAATCACCCCCGGCTTCCTATTGGTGCACAGACACGTCAGCAACAGTTTACCTCCCACCCTCCTCTCAGCGTCAAATGCTGGTCACCCTTATCACAGCGTGAACCTGCTCCATGCCAATTAAACACATCCAAGAGGGCGTTTCTTATCATCAAACTGTCTCCTTTATTTAGATGTTAACCCCCCTAAAAAAATAATCTAAAATAAACACCGTAAAGAAAAACACAACTGTACGTTAAATTCTATGCACAATTACCAGAAATAAAAACAGGAGTTAAAAAAAACAAACAGTAAACAATCAAATGACCTATGACTACTTCCGTAATGTGATGAGATCAGGTGTGTGTGCATGTGTGTAAATTTGGAATTCATCCAGACTCGTCTAAAACTGGATCTCAAAGGATTCAGTGCATCTAAATTTCTTTTACTCGATTAAATTTCAACCTGTTTATGAGAAAACAGACAACAACCAAAGAGCCTAAGTGTAGTGTTGTAAGACTCGAGGAATATACTGTAGCTAGGAAAGACGCTGTACAAACAGTGGAGATGCAGTAAGAGTGTTTCACATGCTTAGTTCATGTAAATGAAAATGATCAGCATCAGTGACACATCATGACCCTGCTATATCAGGTGGTAAATACAGTATGTATTTGGGAAGGTGACATACACAATGACCTGTATGGAAGCCCATTACTACCAAGAAAATAAAAGATAAGCTAAATGGATAAACTGTTAGTATTAAGACAAAATTAAAAAGTAAAAAACAGAGAGTCAAAGTTATAGCTCATTAAGTCAAATTTAGGTCAAAGGTATGATAGGCTAGGTCAAATATTTGACTTAAATTCTCAAATAGTTGTAAATATATAATATATAATATACCTTTTATTATTAATATTTTAACTGAAAACTAGTATTTGTTTCTTCTTCTGGCAGAAACAGGCCTCCATATATGAGCCACCTGAGGGTTATTTTGCTTTTGCTTTGAGCTTTACTTTGAAAACTTGAATATTATGCTCTTTTATTAGACAACAGAAACAGAAATTATTTTTAAAAGGGTACCTAATTTTTTTTATCAGGCACCAAATAAAGCTTGGAGAGAGAAAGACAGGGAAGAAAGACAATCGGTCAAGCTTTAATGTACCTTAAACTGCCTGAGTAAACTCCTGAAATCAACAAAAACATCAATATAGAGTTATATTTCTGCAGCTTACAGGATCATTGCCTCAGTGCTGGTTTTTAAAAAATGTCAAATCTAAATTTGGAATACTCTGCGGTTTGCTGAATGTAAACAAAGCAGTTCCTCTGCAGCCGGCTCTCAGCTACTTTAACAGTGTTATGAAAAACACACAAAACTGTACACGACAGGCAAAATAAAATGGGATCTGACTAAACACAACCCGGAGGCTTTGCTAGATATTACTGGAGATATGCAGTGAAGTGCAACCAACAGACATGAAGATAATTATGATATGAAGGTATGAGATTCACTGTGGCCTGGTTTCACAGAGATGAAGTAAAATGTTGCTGCAAGCTGAGAAAAAAAGATGTTTTTAATGACACAAGATTATTCTTTCTCTTTGCTTCAGGGCTGTATGAAAACAGAAAAATGAAAAACAGGAATCAGGGGTCATTTCTGAATAAACATGTCTCTAAAATATGTATTCTAAAATGAAATCCACACTTCTGGTTTGGGCTGTCACACTTGTGCTTATAAATGTACAATATTTTAATAGCACATCTCTGCTGTTGGTGTGAAAAGCCTGATAAGCCTGGTGATTTTCATATTTTGTCTGGAGTGGAAAATAAGTCTGCTTTCCGTAAATTCCTGAAAAGTTAATTCTGTGACAGTAGCAAAATGATATTCTTAACACAAACACACAGAGTCAGATTCAGTCAGGCTCGATTTAAGTCAGTGAAGCCAGTTTTTGCTTATGAACCAGAAAGTTGCTTTTATTCCACAGTAAAAGAACAAAACGGGTTGATCTCAAAACATCATCAGCTTTGGAAATTTGCTTTTTTATTTTGACATCTCATTGCAGGCCAGGAAAAACATACCCATCCATTAAAATGTGCCCCTTTTCTGTTACACAAAAGAACAAAAACAAAGTTAAAAGAACAGTATTCACCTCATCACTGAAGCTTTCCTCAGTGTCTCACAACATCATCAACCACAAGTCTAACTACTGTACGGTGATATTTCACTTCCATCCTGCAGGCTGAGAAAAAAAGAAGACTGGTGCCTTGAGAAGTGATGTGTATGATAGATAACTTTTTTTCTTTTACAGAATTAAGACATGTACTTTTAAGATAGAATGACAGAACCAATTTAGAGTCGTGCCCTTGTGAAGACCAACAACAACACTGCCTGCATGTGCACATGAGTGCGAAGGGGACGCACAACCTGGCTCCTTCAGCAGGGAACATGCACAGCACACAAACACACACCGGCCGACGCTCAGCTCAACACATCCCGGCAGATAAAAATCAAGAATACAACCAAATAAACAATACAAGTAGCCACTAAAGGCAAAGATAAAATTAAGAACAATGGCACTTCCTTGTCATTGTAAATACCTGCTGAACTCAAGACTCAAAATATTTTCTGTTGCAGGGTTTTAACAAAGGAAAGGGTGACAGAGTGAGCCTCGGTGGCTCAAAAAAATACAACAAAAACTTGAGAACTTCACACTTCCACTGACACTGGCTCAGATGAAGCGACTGCGGATAACCTGTAGATGAGATGTGAGAGTCGTGTTGACATGCTTTATCCCCCCCAGGACACCTATACTGTGTCTATGTAAACATACACTGAAAAATTATGTACATAATGTGGGTTTGTGTTGCCTCTGAATGGGACAGTCAGCCGTCTAACTGTCCTCCCTCATTATGCAGCAGTGGACCCGTTGCTCTGCTCCGAATGTGTGTGTGTCTGTGTATGTGTGTGTGTGTGTGTTAATATGTAAGAGAGTTAGAGAGCGAGAGAGAGAGAGAGAGACAGAGTGAGGTGAGCAGGTGTGGTCCAGGGCCGGGAAAAGAGCATCCGATTCAGCCACGAGACGTATTTACAACACTGCTCACCACAAAGGAAGAACACTGAGGAAGAGGAGGAGGAGGAGTGCTAATAGAGAAGTAGAAGAAGGGACGACCACAGGGACTCAAGATTGACACCCCCCTTGTGGAAATACAGTGTCACTGCCACTTACTGTCACTTTTTTTTGTTTACTTTTTATTTTTTTGTTTTTTTTTTTTAAAACAGATGTTGCATCCCACCTCTTTGGTAATCTCTTGGGTGATTTTTAAATTAGCCAAGAATTGACTGATTAAATACTAACATACACTTTATGCAAATTAAGTAATAAACACATTTTCTACTGCTCTTGGGAGTTTCAAACGTGTGATTTTTTTTCTCTCATTTTAAAAACAAAGCACCAGTCGAGTGTTAAACAGCATTCAGTATCAATATCAGGCTACTTTCAAATTCAACCTGGAGCTACCTGCTGCTCTGACATCCACACCGGCTGCTCTCGACACTGCTTCTTCACTGAAGAGTTTCAATCCAAAATGGAAGGATTACTTACATCTGCTCCTTACATAATGACCAGAGGCAAAGTTGTGATGGAAAATCATGTTAAATCATAAACAAAACTATTTCTGAAGATGCAATCAGATTGATTTTACTTGGTTAAAGCTGCACTTGTTGATTTTTTAATATAGCAATAATCAAATATCTATGTATAATGTGTACATAGTTAGGAACCTACAAAGAATTATTACCTAACTCTGCAGTTAGCCTCAGCTATACAGCACATTTAGCCTGTTCTAGCTCATTGTTTTAGGCTAAAATTTAGCTAGTTACCAACTTTGAGAGACAAAGTTAGTAAAAATAGAGTGGATATTGGACTTAAGCTCATCAGGTGGCCAGAAAAATTACTCCAAATGGATGATAACATTGTTCCGTATCAACTAAACGTCAACAGTTGTTTGCTAACACATTAGCCATAGCAACTTTAAAAACACAAACTCTTCAGTTTTTCAGCAGAGCGAAGAGCTGGTCAGTGTGGACAGCTGCAGCAAACGCCTCTCCCTCCACAGGCACTCTGTTCAGTCCATAGTGACACCTTTAATATTGGCCTTTTGCACATGTACAAGTAGAAGTCTCCATAAATAGAACTATACAGCAAAGTGCATGGATGGAACAGTACAAAAATACCTCTGAATTTATCTCTGCAGCAACACGTTGTTTTTTTTTTCTTTTTTTCTGATTTCTGATTGAAAAGGTGAAAAGTCGAGTGAGACCAAGATATCAGTAAATAAATAAAATACAATGTCATACTTTTACCTAGGCAAGATACATAACTCTTAGAAATGTGAAGACATCGTTCCAGTATATAGTTTGACCCCCCCTCCCCTCCCGCTTAGCCACAGCAATCCTCTGTTGTTAGAGCAGAAGGTGACCACATTTAAACAAATATTCAAAATATACAGAAAATATGGAAATATATTATATATAGATACGTATAGAGTACGGAAGTAATGTTCAGGGCAGTTTGAACATGTTCACTGTGTCCACCTCTTCCTCCTCGCCTGTTTGAATGGTGATTCGTCTGCCAGTATGAACTGTCACTGTCGCTCCTTTTCTTCTTTGTGTGATTTCTGAGAACTCTGCAGTGCTCCTTAGGAAACTATGCAAATAAAAATAAATACTATGAATCCATCCCACTGTCACTCAACAACATATTTCCATTTACGATATAATCTTTTGTTAATCCTTAACATAGATCAGAAAATAGTTCTTTGATTCCTCTTTTGTGTGTGTGTGTGTGTGTGTGTGTGTTTATGTGTGTGTTTATTTTTTTTGTTTGATTTATTTTTTGCGTTTTTATCCCCAAAATACTTTTTAAAAAAAGTCGTTCTCATCAGATGTTGAGAAAAATATAGACCTCTGATTAACTCAACTCTCTCCGGATATAAGACTGCAGTCTCTTCCAGTGGAATGCAGGATCACCTCTCGGCATCGGCATCTTCTGGATTTGGTGGTGACCCAATCCCAACTGTAAGCACACTCGCACTGGCTCAGGACAGCTCTCCTATAAGCCGGGGGGCGAACACGCCTGTCGGCACTAGAGGGCAGGATACTCACCTCCAAGCATCCTTACAGAAGGGGTTGAGGGAGAGAGAGAGGGAGAGGGAGGGAGGTGTCTGGGAAAACCCTGGGTTTACCTCTCCTGTCCTTTCATACCATATAAGACTGACCCAAATTCCACAGTGAGAATTCACTCTTTTACCTCTGAAGTTGTACTTTAAACCCCTGTATGTTTGTATTCTCTCATGCTGAAGTCTTTCCTGTTTAGAAGCCCTCTATATGACAGTAGGCCTCCAGACTGGAGAAGAGGATGTAAAGGAACCAGAGGCTGAACAAGAAGGCTGATGTGGCCAGTCTGTGTCCCCGGGGCCCGCCCAGTTCTCCTCCGATGTGGGCCCGGCGCCGGTAAAGCAGCACCGAGATGGCCAGGAAGGCGAAGATGGTGAAGAGAGTGACGGAGAAGGCCAGCGAGCCGGCTTCCACCACGAACGGCTTCCCTTTCATGTGCCAGTAGATGGCGGCCACCGACCAGGCCATGCCGATTCCCAGGAAAACATTGACGGCGTTGCTCCCAGTCACATTCCCGATGGAGGCGTCTGCGTAGGTGTCCTGGACCGCAGCTACCTTACTGGCAAAAGTGTCTGTGGGGAGAGAAGTCAGCTGTCATTACTGTTTTACTTTGATCAAATGATCTTCAATGTGAACATTAAGGCTTTAAGCCAGTGTTTCAACCACATCTCATGGTCTTCATCAGCATGGAGTTTACTCAGTTGTCATCATGTGAAGTGATGAACACCATACAGTAACAGGTGATGTATATGTAAACAATTTCTCTATTCAAAGATGGTCTTTGGCAGAGGATGTTACCTCTGAGCTGACTCCATCTGCTGATGAAGACCACAAAATGTGGCTGAAAGCTCTATAAAAAAAGAGAGCTAGGAGAGTGGACCTCAGGTCAGGAATATTTTGTCAAGATATTTCAAATAAGTTTCTGATAAGAAATGTTAGGAAAAACTACTTCTTATAAAAGCCAGTTTGTCACATGTACACAGATTGATTGTGTGATACGTAAAACACACACTGATTTTGTAGCCTGTGTAACCAGTGAAGTAATGCATTACTTAAAGGCTGGCATGGCCTCAGGTACACATACATTCAGGAATCACCTTTATTTTTTGAGTTGGAAAGTGTGTAAACAAGAGTCTGAGGTCAAGACCTCCAGAGAACTGTGTGCAGTCACAGCGGCTAAAGCTGCTGGATGGTCGTAGTTGTAAAAAGGCTCCTATGGCAGAGATGACACTTGAGTAATGAAAGTAACATAATGAGTAATGAAACACAACACAATAATTAGGCTGTAAATGTTATTACAGCTGAGCAGCTGGTTACAGTTTTCAAGTAACTGATACCAAAAAGACACAAAAGCTTCTGTCATCAGAATAAAAAAGATTTGAAAAGACGTCATAATCACACAGTTTTTTGTAAACATAGGAGCCCAACAAGATGATAATGCCACATTCATGTCACACCATTTAAACTGTAATTATGAGCAGCCCAAAACTGCTCATATCAGTCTTTGTTGTAATTACAAGTTGGAGATATCAAGTATTTTTGACAGCTACAATATCTCCCACTTGGTAAAAAGAACTACAGACAACCAATAACAAAATGACAAAATGACTGTAAAGCCACCAATGCGGGCAGTTATCGAAATAAAATACAAGAGATTCGCTTAGTATGAAATGAGTATGTTGTATCTGGTTTTACTTGTTAACAAAACACTAGCAATACAGTATGTAACAAACCAAAAGTTGGTAATTTAGCATATTTATCTGGTGTGACGGCTGGAACCATCTTAGTATAATACACCATTTTTTAATTTCCTTCCAGTGCCAAATCTGCCTGTTTCTCACACAGTAAATTGGGGTGTGAAGGCCAACAGTCTTGCTGTGCTTTGGTCTTGTTTGTTCACAATATTTATAGTATCTTTTTATAATATCTTTTTCCCCAAAAAAAGAATGAGTAATGATTTATTAATGCTGCACATAGGACCTTTAATAACAGAAAATGCTGACAGAGTCAAACTTCTTGGTGACATATTGTTTCTGTTGGTGAAAATGTCAAATAAGAATATCAGCCATCCTGATGACAAAGCATGTTTGCTGTCAAACTATGAAAAAACCCATATAATCCATCATCTGACATAAAAAACATTAACAAGCAAAGTTTTAGAGGACAGACTTACACATGACAAACATGAATGTAGTGAAAATGACATGTCCTTTTCAAAAAAGTGTCCTTTCTGCCACTGCTGGACTCACCTGGGACAGATGTACCGAGTGCCACAAATACCACAGCAGTGACCGAGTCCTTTAGGCCAATGGTGCAGCCGAAGTGAGACGCCAGGTCGCCGATGACGGCCGTGAGCAGGCCGATGATGACGATGGAGATGGTGAAGCAGGCCCAGCCGTTCAGGTAATCTGTGGGAGGAACGCACGCGAACAGGACCTTCCAGAAGACGGTGAGGAAGTGCATGACGTAGTCGAAGCAGGACGGCAGCCGTTCTTCGCCCGTGTCCTCTTCGTCCTCATCTCCTGGTGAGAAGTGAGGCCGAGCGGGGGGGAGACGGCGGGGGGAGTTGATGGGGGAGTGCAAGAGGTTTGATAGATTGAAGTGTAATGGGATGACAGGGGGGAGCGTAGCAGCAGAGAGGACGAAGAGATAGCAGAATATTTGGGCCAAGATTAAGAGAGAGAGGGGTGAAGGAGGGGAAGTAAATATTAAGAGATGGGACAGGGTGCAGGAGAGAACGGAGCGATAGGGGATGAGGGAGCAAAAGAGAGTATGACAAGGAGAGAGTGATGACAGATGATGAAGCACAAAGTTGAGAGAGAGCAGAGAGGGTAAAGAGCCAGAGAAAAGTTGGAAAACAGCGGCGAGATAAAGGATCGATAAAGGAGATAAGGGATGACAGAGAGGGGAAGGAAGAGAACAACATTCACTTAAAATGGCACATTGACTTATTTTTCAGCGTGAGACATCATATAGTGTCACTTCAGCCTGAGGTTACTGTTATGTATATTCATCTCTGAATGTGCTACGACTACATATCTACATTCAGAACTGCCACAGGGAATAAACCATTTGTAATTAATTAAACTGCATGTTTTTGTCTTTTGCTTCTTTTCAATACACAGAAATGAAGTTTAGAGACAAATACATTTTACTGCTACTTTAGTTTGTGGGTTATGAAACTTTAGTTTAATCTTTAATATTCAAATTCATTAATAATACAGGGTTTGTAACCTGGTTTCTCAAACTCTCAATCAACTCACTATGTGGGTGAACAGTTTTCGGTATTAGGTTAGTCTGGGCTCGAGGCTTTTGTCTTTTAGTTCAGTTTATGGGTAATTAGCTCTCACATTGTGTCCCAAATCCAAACTACAGACTAATTTAGGATTTGAGAGTGTATTGAGTTTATACTGGACAGTGACTGAATTAAGCGTTATAGCAGACAGTATGCATACCGTAATAAATACGGCCGATCTTAGTGTGTGCTGTAAATGCTCACTGTTCTTAGAAAAAACTTTTTCTGGTTCTATTTGTGAAGTTGAATTTGCAGTGATGTGCCAAGTTCATTAGAAATTGCACGTATTATATAATTTGTCGTCTGTATAAAAAGATTAAATATGTTGATTTCTTTGTAAATAAACTGCTATCAGGCTTTATACTGAGCAGACTACTATGTAGTGTGGATTCAGGATACAATCTCAGTTTCTTCTGGCTGAGTTCACACATGATCAATGTGACACACCAAACAGTTTGGTGCATTTGGTGCACCTTGTTTGCAGGATGACCAAGTAGTCAAGGGAGATTTCCTATAAACCTACAGATTTAGTCATTGCAGCAGGTAGCAATGAGAGAGCTTGAGCTAGAAACCAAACCCCTGTTCACTGTCTGGATAAAAGCATCATCTTCTACCAGCTAAAAGTGCAAATGTAACTGGTCATCATCCTCATTTGGAGGTGCAGGGCATCCTCTGTGTCCCAGCAGCTCGCAGGAAGCTCAGCAGTCAGGCGGGGACACAGTGCTGATTCAAAGTGTCAGGCCATGTGAGCTGCATGCATTTTTCAACCACAAGTGGATCATGAAAAAATAAAGAGCACCACTGGATTAAATATTTCAGCACCAAAGTGACGGGCCGAGGCCTTCACGACGCTCACTACGTGGTGGCTGTGACTGCAGCGGACAGCGCTGCACTGCAGGCTGCAGGAGGATCTGATGCTGCTGCCACCGCCTGACATGATGGATGAGTTTTCTCTTTCTCTACACGAGATTATTCCAGAGCTTCAAGAACTTATGCTTTCTGGGAGGACTCCACTGATATGAGTTTCTGAAGTCAGTGATAGCCTATAAGTTTTACAATTATATTGAGAAACTATTTTAAAAGCAGCCGCCTGAAGTCAGAGCAGAAAACACTGTGGATTCTTACAGTACCTGCACTGACTGTAATGGCCTCCATGAACTGGTCTCGCCAGGAGTTTGTTCCCACCACCAGAGCCAGGTTGGTCTTCTTGATCAGCTTGTCCACTGTGCTCTGTATCACACAATGCCAAAACAAGAATAAAAATGCATCCATTATTTATTCTCACTGTCAGAATCTGGATTCATCAGAGAGTCCTAAAGAGAAATACATGAGCTCCACCACATGATGGCAGTGACATCCAGTTCCAGGGAGCAGAAACTCGTATTTGATGCATGATAAAACCACACACCAGAAACAAATATGGTGGGTATATTTTTTTGGTTGAGGAGGCTAGACGATACATATAAACCATATCTCCTCTAGCAATGCATCTATGTGGGTTGGGATGCCTCTGAAGAGAAACAGAACCTACTTACAGGTTCGAGATAATCTGTAGCTAGAACCTTCTCTGAAATTAGAAATATGCTCTTCTTTCATGCAAGGTGGCAGCTGATTAGTTAGTGTGATCTGTTTGACTGCAAGGAAAACACTGGTTTCAGGTGTAATTATCAGGCATCTCAGGCTGTGTTGCTCTGTTTGAAGATGAACCTTCCCCACCTTAAACTCATATGATTCTTCAATAATGACTTCCAGTTTGGAGTGTTCCCCCAGCACTGGTTTCCCCATCTCCGCGATCCGCTTGGCTTCCTCCTCGTCTGATGTCAGCTTCCTGTCTGGCACATCTGAGCGGAGAGGGCGAGAAATAAAAAGAAATCAAAGTGAGAACGATGGCAATCAAAATAAGAGGACGCTCAGCTGATTATTGTGTGTTGTACTTAGTCACAGCATACAAACAAAACATCAGAGGGTTTCCTTATTGGTGACAGTTTGAATTTATTCAGCCGTCATAATGCTCAGGCTTTACAAAGAGACAAGATTTGTTTTCTACACAGCATTAAAGGCACGTCTGTAAAAAACTACAAGATTCATTGTAGTGATGCCTTCTTCATTAACACTTCCAGTGGTTTTGTGGCGTTCCATCTTTGTTATGTAAAGGTTAGACAAACTTGCGTGCTTGATCAATCAAAACACAAACACAGCAAATGTGAATACTGGGATGCAAATTTTTCTTTTTATTTCCCATTATTCTATTTTTCTCTACATGTTGGAGTTTTCAATGACTTTCATAGTTCTCATGTTTTAGGTTCCGACATGACATTGCTCAAAAATACAAATCATGCGGGATGTTCTTCATTTTAAAGGATCAGTTCATCCAAATCAAAAAACTACCCTACCATCTGTCTGTCTGTCTTTCAATTTTCTCAACAACTGCTCATCTGATCGACTTCAAACTTAGCAGGAGTATTACTGAGGATGCAAGAAAGTGCAGTGTTGACCCTGAAGTTTTTTGGTTGAGCCGTTCACAAGATTTCTGTTTCTGATGCTTGGATCTCATCCGTGTTTTTCAATGTTTTACTGCCACTGTTTTTCACTAATGTGAATAACTAGCTATGTTGAAAGATTCCTTATCCCACTTCTCTGATTGGTCCAGCCATTGACGGACACAACTCCAGACCAAACAGAGGAACAAACAAGTCAAGACATGGCCAGCAATTTAGTGGTCTGGAACCAGGATAAATATAATGCAAGACCTCGTGGTGAACAGAAACACGTCAAGAGATCTATCGCCATGACAACCGAGCAAACTCCATCTGCTGATGAAGTCTGTGTCATAAGGTTGAAAGCTACAAAGTAAGTGTTGAAAATTAATAGGTGGAATTGGAATTGTTTTATCAAAAATTAGCTGTTTTTTTTTTTTTTTTTTAATTTGGGTGAAGTAGTACTCAATCTGTATTACTATAAATCCTCATCAAAGGTTTTCAGTACAGATCTAAAGTGATAATGGTCGGGCAGAGCTGAGCCACTGATGGAATTAGGCACTAGAATAACAAATCGTGCACTTTGAAGGTTTTCTATTCACTGTCTAAACTCTTTAAGGCCTATTTCATGTTTTGCATATTCAAAATGTTTTCTGAGGACTGTGTAAGCCCTGATCAATCTGTCTATCTGCCTATCAGCCTCGTCCTGTGTGACTCTGCTGTAGAAAGAAGCCACAATGCCTCACAGACCTCTCGAGCAGACTGCAAACTACAAAGAGCTCCATAACATCAATTCTGTGCTGTCGAACTCTATCAAGAAGAGGCGGTTGTGCATCCAAAGGCCTCTCATCCCGCTCTGTGTGTGACACCCCCACTGAGCCACCTGGTGCAGAGACCTTGTCATCTTTTATACGAGCCCCGAGTCCCAGCCTGCTGCTCTTTGCTGACAACACGCTTACCATTAAATATTAACGTTGCCATTAAAGATCACAGCCAAGTCCCCTTGATAGGAGGACGTGTTGGCAAGCGTGCACATACACACACAGCCATGCATAGTATACCAGGCGCATGAGTGCCTGCACACACACACACACTTTTAAGCTAAATCAATTACACACCCAAGACAGTGTGTACCCTCAAGTCCTGACGGGATTTCTTTTGCTCATGTTTAAAATTTGATTATCCAGCCGTTCCCCTGCTCTGTGCTGCACCACTACATGACACAATTTCCTTGACAAGGATGATGAAAAAATAAATAAATAACACAATCACACAAAGGTAATTAAGTTTCTAATTTTGGAACTGCAGATTTTTATCTTGACGGTTATCAAATGTTTGTACCTTGCTCTTGACTTGAGAACATAATTTATGGATTCATGATTAATTAATCCTCTGATTAGTGTGCAAATCCATCATTACATGTGGGAGAGAGCAGTGAAAGAGCAGGTATTGTTTGTAACGATGACAGCACAAGAGGATAGCAGAGCTGGAGTGCAGATTATTTATATCAAACCTCTCAGAAACATCAGTGCTGATTTAAAATCTTGATCTGCAGCAAAATAAGGCATCACTGATTTCACATCGTGCACAGAGACCCTCAAGTTTATGGCTGATGTTTAGATCACACCACACAGAGAAGGTTAATGTTAGTGGAGATGCTTAGAGCGGAGGAATGGACAACTTACCGTTAGCTAACAACAGGGCTGTGGAGGAGAGGACACAGGGAGGAGGAAGAGGAAGAGGAAGAAGAGGAGGAAGTGGAGGAAACAGAAAAAGGTGATGAGCAGTGGAAATGGATGAAAGAAACATCGATAAGGAGAAAAGCAGGTTAAGAAGAAGGAGAGAAATGTGATGGCCTCAGAAAATAGCTGGGTATTGATCCTGAGGTGTAATATATATGGCACAGATTATTTGATTGGATGAAGTGGAGGAAAGAATATGGTACTTTGTCGCTTTTTATGGGCATGAGAGCAGGATCGAGGTTTATTAAGGGAAAAATGTCCGATAGAAATCAACAAATGGTGGAATATTTTGCGTCGTGAGCTCCAGCCATGAACATAACACTAATTCAAAAGTTTACTACTCCCAGCTGAGTCAGATAACTGAGTTTGGAGGTTATAATTACACATAAACCCTCATTTAATAAGCTCAGTATGGAGTAGTATTTGACCAATATAGAAGGAAAGAACATACTTTTATTTCCCATCCTAGATCATTCATCACATCCGCTGCATCATGAACATAACATAAAAATACAATTAATGCTGAGTTATAATGCAACTTTTTAAACTCTTCTATTCTTTTTTCTTCAATTTTCAGATTTTTATTTTATTCCTACAGCTATGAGTTCATTCTTGGAAACTGCTGGGAGCAATTTAAAAGAAATAAATAATAAGTTGACAACAAACAAAGAGCAGATCTTTTTAAATAACCCCTGAAGCAGATTACTAATAGGCGCACATTTCAAGATTAGCAGATTCAATTTTCAAATCCAGTTCATCAACAATTCAAAATCTGGGTGAGATTAGGAAGTTATGAATGTGAAATACATCAAATATAATTAAGTTAATTAAGTAAGAGTTAATTTGTTTTCATTCTCTAAAATCTACCTCAGTGATAAAATTTGTTTGCAGAGCCAGATAAAACGTCAGTTTAATTGTGTCGTCATCTCTGTTTGTCGGCTGCATCTACACATGTTGAAATTTAACAGTGGGTGGGCTATAAACTGTTTTATGTAAGAGCCAGTGTTGCCACTGTCAATATGGCAGAAGTGAGGATGACAGGATTGTATTTGACAGCTTCAGTTGGGGGGCTGCGTATAAACAACAACAAAACCTGCTTCAACCTGCCATGAATAGCTGCCAGCCAGTTTAAAAACCTTGTTAGCATGTCAGAGCGTTGAAGTGTCTTGTAAAGGCCTAAATACTGCTTCTTCTCTCTTTTTTTTTTATTCGGTATAGATAAAACATTATGTATAATTCAATGCAAGACAATAATCTGACAAACAAACATGAATACATATAAATTAAACACTGAGATCAAACTTCACAGAACATCCTTGTGATCATATATTTAAAAGCAAATCCAAGACTTTATCTGACTCTTTTAATTCCAGGGAACAAGTGTTAAATATAAATAAAGCCTTTTGGTTCAGGTACAAATTCTAGTTTTTATATATTTTTTATCATTAGAAGCCTGTCATCTAATAAACACAGCTACAGAGATCCATAACCATTCTTCAATATTATATCTTACTGTTCTAATAGCTACATTATTTTTGCACATTTCAAAATTCTATTCTTGGATTAAAGTCCCATTGTTGTACTTAGGATTTACCACCCAGTAATACAGAGCTGTACTAAATCATACAGACTGATATACATGGGGTGGTCAAAATAAGAGAAACAAATGTCAGTGTAGCACAACACAATTCAACCGCACCACAAACTGAAGCCTCTACACCACTTTAAACAAAAACTGAAAAATATAACTTTCACGAATGGAGGATTTACTGCAGGATTGTTGTATTAAACTGCATTAGATTTAACTATGCATACCTAATAAACTGGAAATTTAGTGTAGATTAACTGTGAGAACTTTCTCTTTATTTTTAAAGACTTTTTTCCACATATGCTCTTATTCTAACCAAAACCACTTTTATTAAACCTAAGCTGACGTTTAACGTAGCATTGTCACATTTTAAACAGTTCATTACCTGCCACAGGTAACACGGCTAATTCAGGAAACACTCCATGTGGTTCATAACAAAGAGTAAGGACTAACAATCTATATGGTGCATTAGGTTCAAGGACGTGTTGTGAAATAGAAGAAAATCTATGCTGTATCTTGTGCTGTCATATGTGGTTTTGAGGACTTTTTTTTTCTTCTGAGAAAACAGGGTTGTATCAAGGCCAAACTGAAGAGGCTGAACTGAAGAAGCCTCTTGGATGACAGGTGAAAGGTCTTCAAGTATCTACAACCAAGACCAGTCGCCCTTGATTCAACCCCTCTTGGATGTTGCCGTTGAGGAGATCCTGTATGAGATATTGTGCTCTACTAATAACCATGCCTCTTTCAGCGGAGCAGTCTGAGGTTGTGATTGAAAGGTTTAATTTAATGGCAGGTATTCAGCGAGAGGATAGATTTCTATTCACTCACACAGTCAGATCTGGTATTCTGACAACCTGTCATGGCCGAAGCCGCTAATCATCCAGCTAGGACCGACCACGTACATCCACACAAAGTGAAAATAAAATATGCTGATGATAAACGTGCCCCGTGCAGATGCTCAGAAACATCACACCCCTTCCTCAGCATTTTGATTATGACCCTGCCTGATTGTTTATCTGCACGCTGCAGCTGCTGAGCAGATCAGTGACACAGCACAACACGCTCAGATGCCCACAGCAAAGTGTAAACCATAACTAAATGATATGATTAAGAATAAAGAGGCTCCAAAAGTCATCCAGCGAGGGAGATAATTACATGACAGGATACGCCGTAAGTGGATGAAGAGAGAGGAGAAAGCCTTCCCGAGCCTTTCAGCCTCCAGAGACTCACGCTGACAACTCTTCCTTTTGACATCTTCATCATCATTTCTCCTTACATTCAGAAAACAAGGACAAAACTTCTTACAGGGATCAGAGGCTCTGAAGGACAAAACATGAGTGGTCCGGCTCCTTCAGAAACCTCTTTCACCGAGACATGATGCTAATTAACCTGTTTGTGTTCGGAGGCAGCTTATCAACTTCCTAAATCAAATACAGTGCACAGTTAATCATCATTAGTAGCTCAGTGCATTAATTGCTGTGGGCGACTTGCTTCATTATCATTAGTACTAGCCGAGCCGTGCTGATCTGAAGCCAAATGCGGTGTAAAACCCAGCTGTGGTGAGTGTGTGTGTCCGTACCCCAGTCACTAATAACAGCACGTCATTTAGTAAAGGCTGGCAAGGGAGCAGCTAAGACATGCATTCAGATAAAGAGATACAACCCACACATACTGTGATCATACATAAAGCTTCATAAACACATACAGTATAAAAAGCAAGTACAAATACAGACATAAAAATACATGTAGCAAGCACAGAAAACTTCATTTCTGATCCATGTGCTGATTGTTTGATTAATTAATTATTAAAATGTCCACCAGTTCCTCTCAGCCTCCACTGAATATCTTGTTAGTCTGATCAAAAATATTGAATTTACAATGATACACAACAGAAGAAAACAGAAAATCCTCACAATTTGAGAAGCTGGAACCAGAGAATATTTGACATTTGTCTCTGATAAATGATGTTGACAATTCAATTATTGTGGCATTGAAACCATCTTATTAACAAACAAAGAACATACAGCATCTGCAAAATAATAGCTACTGGAAACTTCAATTAAAAGACAATGGTTGTTGTCTTTGAAAAGTCAATGAAACAGAGAAAACAGCCTTATTTACTCACACAGACATGCCTGACTGATTTGATGTGGATTTATGTATCACACTATTTTAGCAATTCAAGTTTTTTTAATCAGTTTTTCTAAATTTCTAAGGAGACCGTGATGCTGAAGAACAAACAGAACACATCAGGGCGCACACTGAAGCAGCTAGGTGAAATGATTGATTATCAAAACTGATGCAGATTAAAGGCACCCTGCAGAGTGCTAAGGAGCAGTGTTTTAATTAGAGAGGTCTCTGTCTTGCTTGTATCTCGAGCTAGGACACACGTAGAGTATAGTAAACATCCCTGTCAACAGTTTTATGCTATTGTGATCATCAGTTACACACCAACAATTGTCCTTCTAAGAAAAACAACAGCATCAATCGCTTGTTTAAAAAAGAAAGAAAGGACTCATGTTTACATTTACCTAGCAAGGACTTGTAGTGTCTGTGTGATTTATGACTTTGGTCTGTCAGGGGCCTCAAAACCTTGTAAGTAGGAGGTCAGGGTGCTTGGATGGGTTGACCAAACGCTGGACAGCACCGGTAAGTGCTGGTTTCTTTATAGAAACAATCACTCTCTAACCTTGACCTTTGCCTCCAAATACTAATGTTGCTCTGTATCTGCTGGATGTGTAAAACAGGGAACTGTTGAGTAATCGATGTAAAATGTGTGCTTGCAGCTTGTTTCTGCTGCCCCCTAGTCGGCCAAAAAGTGGTTATTTCATATTTAAAAAAGTAGTTTATGTTTATCTAAACTTTATCTAAATGAAATTATTATCTCTCTATCCTAAACAAAGTGTTTTTTTCTGCCTAAACCTCATCATGACGGTAAAAATAATTGAGTTTGTGTACAAGAAAACTCTACAAGGTCGCTTTAATTTCCTGTGGTTTGATAATCAATCAACTTGCACACACACATACGTGATCAGCCAAACACAGAAACCAGAACAAACACACACACACACAAATCTATACACACATGCACATAAAGACAGACAGAGGTGTTTCAAAGGCAGACTGCACGCACAATCCAGAAGGTTGCCATTCTGCCAGCAGTACAATTGCGATAGGGAAGATTAACCAAAGGGATGTAATTGGAGGGGTGGAGGAGTGTGTGTGTATATATGTGTGTGTGCGAGTGTGTGTGTGTGGAGTGGGTAGGGTGGGGTGTCTGTGTTTAACCGTTGTCATCATCAGCGTGTTCTCCTGCGTGCTCGGCCTAATCAGATCTGTCTCGTTACAAAAGAGTGAGTCCTTCTCTGGCTCTCGCACACAGCCGGGCTCTGACTCACAGCGTCAATACGCAGCTAATGTACGCCTTCTCTCTCCACAGCTCATTAAGACAGAATCATCATTTGACTTATCAGGGCTATTCTGGTCGCCGAGGCCAGAGGCAGATCTGGGCCTGCGCTGAGAGCAGGCGCATGTGGACGGGCGGAGGGAGGGAGGGAGATATGGATGGATGGATGGAGGAAAAAGGTACAGAGGAGAATCTGGTGGTTGCAGAGGAAGGCTGAACGGATTTATGGGGCAACTGGGGAACAGAAACAAGAACAGAGGGAGAGATTGCAGGGGAAAGGAGAAGACGAATGGAAAGAGGGCGCAAGGATGGAATAGGGAAGAGGTATGAAAGGATGGGATGGACGTGGTGAGGATTGGGAGGATGGATGGATCAAAAACACGCAGCAATGCAGGGATTGATGAATGGATGAAGGGATTGGCCAGTGGTTGAAAGGATGAGCGGATGGATGGATGTAGAAGGCGCAGAAGAGGGGAGAATTTGACGGATGCAGGCGAGGAGAAACTGATAAACGAGTGACGGGGGAAACAGCAGAGGAAGAAGAAGTTATGGGAGAAGAAGATGGGAGGAACATTAAAGAAAGGATGGGATGTGGAGGAATAGTAAATACAGTAGATTTATGGAGGGATGGAGAACAGCAACATAGATAGATGGATGGAGGATTGATTGAGAGATGGGAGGATGCAGGGATTGGTGCAGGTATGAGGGGAGGAACTGAGGGATAATGAGATGAAGGAAAGAAGGAGAATTTGAGTTATGGAGGAATGGTAAATGGACTCTACTTACAGAACTATACCTATGCAGAAAAGTGTTTCACGGTGCCTCTTATTCACCCATTCACACACACTCACACACTTAAAGTGGCAGAATTACTGCGCGAGGAGGCAGATTAACTATCAGGAGGAGTTTGGGGTTCAGTGTCTCGCTCAAGAAAACGTCTACATGAGACCAGGAGGAGCTGGGGATCGAACCAGCAGTCCTCCAGTCACCGGACAACACTGCTCGATCATCTGAGCTCAGCTGAAGCAAAGATTATGGAAGGAACATGGAAGGAACGATGGGATACAGGAGAACAGAATAATGACCGAATTGGGCAGGAGGAGAGGAGGATGAAAGGACGGGCTGGTGGAAGCTTGTGGGGATTGGGAGGATGAAGAATGAGGAGATACAGGAAAGGAGGAATGTAAGGACTGGGAGATGCAGGAATTGGTGGATGGATGGATTATGCATGACAGGAGGAATGAATGGATGGAATAATGGAGTGACAGAAGCACAGAGAGACAGAGAAGACCAGAGAAAAGGAGGATTGGATGAATATATTTAAGAATATACTGAGATAGATGGATGGAGAGGGGAGACAAGAATGGAATATGGAAAACAGGAAGGACTGCAGGTTACAGCAACAGAGGGATGAAATGATGAAGGGACAACTGATTATGGAAAAGGAGTGCAGAAAAGATGGGAAGCATGAATGGCAGAAAAGGAAGGATAGTGGAGAAGGAAGCGGGGGAGCATGATGGCTGAATGAGTTTGAAAGGAGGAATGGAGGGATGAGAAGACAGAGGATGGATGTAGAGGATGGACATAAAGAGACGGAGGTATGAGTGATGGTGAGTTGATTTCTGTCAATCAAGAGTCATCATCATAGAGACATGAATCTATGTACTGAGTCCTTCATAAGGAACATAGACACACAGACACACAAGTGTATGTAAGAAGATATTTACACTCATACTGTACATCCACCTACAGACATATTGACACACACACACACACACACACAGGCTGTGAGTGAAAACACACTGCACAGGGACCTCAGCAGACAATCAGAGTGTTTCCTGCAGCTCAGAGTGAGGTGTTAAATAATAACGGTTCAGGATTGCAGCTGAGTGGCCGCCGTCTCTGGTCTGCACTGCTGCTCAACTCACACCAAACACCACCACACACACACACACACACACACACACACAGTCGGCCTGTGAGAGAAACAAGATGACAAAGACGGATGCTTCAGCGCTTTATTATCTTTCAATATGCACGCTGTGTAACGCGTCCATCATCTTGTTATGCTGTATCCATGTTTCTGACGGCGTGGAATCGGAAGGAGTCAAAATGCTGAGTACACGCCATACTTAATCTTCTGAGGCAGCGCTGCTAGACTGAATGAACTGATAATTTAACTGAATGCTGGATGATTTCACTTGAGCATCCTGATGAAGGTCTTTCACGGCTGAAAAGTCATGTTTTTAATCTTGCTGAGCTAATTAAAGCTGCTACGTGTAGCATTTTGACATCAATAAATCTTTAACACATTCATTTTGAGATATTAGGGTGATTACTGTAAACAAATACAATCATTGCCAAGAAAATTGGCAGACTCCTCCAGTCACAACACTGTATTTTTATATTGTGTGCCAGTGAGTTGAGTTTAGCCTGAAGTCTGGGTGGTTTGCTTTACGGCACACAGCAGGAAAAAAAAATCCTTCTCCCCTCTGACGGCTTAATCCTCAGTGAAGTGCCTTTAAAATGACATTTTGATGTTTTATAACATTAGAGCCAGAGCTGCTAAATATGTATTTTTTAATATGGCCGAGTGTTGCTTCTTTTTTCTTTCAGTACTTTCCTGCGGCTACTTTCTCTCAGCTCTCTCTCTCAAAACAATAGTCCCAGATGTTAGGAAACATGCTAATTTACTGTTTTGCAGAGTTAGATTGGTGCCAATTTTCGTGTCTGAGCAGTTAATATGAAACTGCAGCTGGAGACGTTATAATGGAGGAGACACGCCATGACAAAGATGCTGGTTATACGACACATGTCCTACCCCTCAACGGCCGGGAAACATATCAGGCCAATCATGTGGCTTTGACTAAAGCATACGAGTTGAGTTTCACAACAGTTTCAGGACTTTGCTGCAGCTAGCAGCCAGTTAGCTTAGCTTAACATTAAGACAGGAAACAGAGGGAAACAGAGAGCCAGGAAGTCACTGTGCTGGCCAAGAAATATTTCTCATACGACCCCTCTTTTTTCGTGCTGATTACACAAACAAGATTGTGCCTATTTCCACTCTTTATGCTAAGCTAAGCTAACTTGCAGCTGGTTATAGCTTCATATTTACTTTACAAATATAAAATGGCACCAACCTTTTCATCTAACTCTTAGTAAGAAAGTAATTAAGTGTAAAAACACACTATTCCTTTAAGAGGGACGTGAAAAAATAAAAGGTATCAATAGCAATCAGGCTGTTATTAGACTCCATATTTTGTTTAATCTGTACCTCTGATGACGGCTGGCTGGGAGAGCCTGCAAACCCCAGACAGACAGCCTGCCTCTGGACACACCAGAGACTCTCCTAATCGGCCCATATGCTGCATTTCACTTGGGACAGTTTCTCATATTAACAAGAGCCTTGTTCCTCTCGCTATTTCTGCTCGACTCTCTGGTGGTTCTCCCTCCATGGCCTTTCCTTTTGTTTCATTCTGGATCTCTGCCTTTATCCTCGCCTAGCCTCTTTCTTTAACTCCCTCTCTCTGTACTTTGATCTCACTTATTATGTTTTTCTTTTGGTCCTTCTCTTTCTGTTTCCAAGCACTAATGGTTGAAAATGCAGTGATATTAACCTGAATTTGCTACAAACACATGTATTGTATTGTATGTAAAAAATGAACGAAAAGAGAACAAATAAAAACCAAAATGCAAAATCCAAATATAAAAACTTCTGTACGTTGCTGTAACTCGATTAAATGAAATAACTATGGGGATGCTCTGGTTGTCTGAGGGTTAAACGCCACTACATTCACATCCGACTGGGGACCTCTCAGTCCTCATCTCTCACTCCCATTGTTTCCTGTCATCTCTCCACTGTCAACCATCAGTAACAGGTATACAATGCAACAAAAATACTAATTATTGGCCAAATGTGATGTTTTCTGTCCTTAATATAATAAAGTTTGAGACCTTGTTGAGGTTGACATCATGTTCTGTCTTTCACACGCTTTACTCCCTCCTCTCTGCCTCCATCTCCTCTCCCTCCATATTTCACTGCTGCCTCCCCGTCTTTCCCTCGCCTCCCTCTCTGTGATTCGTCCAGTCCAGATGTCACGCTGTGCTGTGTGGATCAAGTGGAGACGAGCTCCCTCTACTTGTTAACCGTCTGTTTATTCTGCAGCCATATCAGCCTCACTGCCGTGTCAGCAGCAGGCAATTACAGAGCAGATCACCAGCCCTGATAATGTCATCAGACCAGGCCTTACACACAAACGCACACACTGTGAACACACACACAGATAATTTTGTATTTATACAGTTCACAAGTTCACTGCTCAGTCACCAACATGTTTATCCACACACTGACTCGCACACATATACACTAATAGAACTGACAGAGAGTTGATTTGACAGCTGCAGATATTAGTTAATTCTTAAATTCACATTTTATCACATAGAAAAATACTACTGTTTTTGGAGCTTGACTCAACCATTCTCTAACGCTAAAGTAAGCAAACCTGAATATGAAAATTATAACACTTAACTTTGAGTCCCCCTGTTTAGTATTTATAAGCATATAAACATAAACATTTAATAAATAGTTATAACCGACTGTAATGCAGTTGTATGTGGATATAACAAAGGACGGGACCAATCACCGAGTTTAAAATTGACCCACTTTTGGTCAATATAGCACTGACTCAGTACTGGGTTTACTTTCTCCAGAACCCAGTGTTGGTGTTTATATATTACTGTTGGGTCACTGGATCAAAACAACCCTTGGGTGATTTTCAATCCATTTGCCACTGGGTAAAGATAACCCATTATTGTGTCGGCGTTATATCAGCCCCATACTTGGTCAATTTTTTTTACTGTCAGTCCAGTGTTTTGTTTTGTTGTGTTGTGCTTTTTCAGCTCTTTAACCACATCACACTGCTTCCTCCTTTACACCCAGCAGACAAAGTCATAATTACTCTAGGTTTGTGGGCCTTTAGTCACTGAAGCTCTTGTTCAGTCCTTAAGGAACTTGCACACGTACACGTATGTAAACACTCCAGCAGAGGGGTTCTCTCTGTGGAGACTCTGTGCTGGACTTGTGCTGAGCTCATCAGGGGAGGAAGCGTCTCTCGTCTGCTCGGTGTGATGTATTGTGGCCACTGTGCTGACATCATTGATGTAACCCTGAGCGCTGATTAACGGCCCTGCTCGGTCGAGGAGCACAGATAGAGCCACGGCCGCCTCGGAGTCGTCTCATCGGCTTTTCGCAGAGGCAAAGCCCCAAGGATCCTTCTGAAGCCCTCAATATCCACTTATCATACGCAACATTAATATCTGCAACATTATTATCCATTTTCCACTGAGGACTGCAGAGGAACCAACTTTTTTTTTTGTTAATACTTTCATGTCTTACCCTCTGGGTGCGAGACAGCCTGAGTATGAATATTTTATCATGTGTATTTAAAGAATTTTGTTCCTAAATGAGACTTCCTCCAGAATGGCTGTTACCACAAAATTAAAACAAATGATTCAGCAATGTAAGTCTTTTGTTGACACAAAAATAACAGCCATCCAGACTGAGAGCTACTGTTTGCTCTAGAAATACTGAACAAAGACTTTCAGGTAACACTGTTCCATGGTGCACATCAACAGGGAAAATAAACCCATTCATTCTTTCTTTTACCCATTCACAGTACTGCAGTCAGATTACAAGACAACAGGCCCCTGGGCACAGACATGTAAAAGCCTACGTATACAGGGGCAGGACAGCCATACTGAAAGAGACACAACACCACTACAAACAACATGTTTCTGTGTCTCTTTCAGTGACATTCTGCAGGTGAACCAGGACTCTTAAAAGTGCTGCTGTTGGTTCAAAAACTGCACCTGAACTTCAACATTTAGTTCACAGTAGAGAAGAAGAGAGGCTGTCTGACTGCTGTTCAAAGCTTCAAAATACTACAGCACACTATACAAAATATTACAGAATCGAAAGGGAGACTGAGATGCAGGTTTTATTTCTTAGACAAGGAGGCGTCGGTTGCTGTTTTCATGAAATGTTACTGCAGCCTCAGTATGCTGTGCAGCTGTAATATGAAGAAACAGATTTTGACCTGATGATGGTGCTAGATGAAAAGCTGAAGGATTATTTGATTTTCTTAATGTTATTAAAGTCTTAAAGTTATGATATTTAAGATTTTCATCCCATTTGATTTATGTTTGGCATTTATCTGTAAGGGTTAGGTATAGGGTTTTATGTGTTTACTTTCAATAATTCTGTCCTTCTATAGTAGTTCTTACTGTTAGGTGGCGGAGTCCGCCAATCCCATGCTAGATTTAAACTGCCTTCACGCAATAGGGATTCACAGGAAATGAGGCATGTGTGTAATTCAGTGCAATTTGACTGACAAATGTGATTTGAGCTCTGTGACTTTTCAACAAGAAATGTTAACAGTCACGTCAAACAGACGCTCTGGCCTGTGCCCAGTAGGCTCATCCAGCAATCCATCCATGGCTGCTCAGAGCAACGCAGACAAACAACCACACACACTCCCATTCACACCTCTGAGGTGACTGCTGAGACACCCAGAAATAAACTATTCTGGTCAAAATAAATCAAATCATCACTAGGAGTCGCCCAGAATAAAAGAGATGGAAAGTAGCCGCTGTAAGAAAGATGCAAAGCATCTTACTCGCCCCTCCTCAGAGCGCGAGGTGTGTCGGTGTGGGGCGACGTTGTTCTCGGGGGGAGTATGAGAAGGTCATCACTGACACCAACATTAATGAGAGCCCACATCGAAGGTTGGTGCCCCTGCTGGCCCTCACCTGTGCGTTAAGACAGGCCTGACACTGTGGTGTGCCACCGGCATGGCAGGTAACAGCGCGGCTCATCCATATCTCCGTGCTGAGAACAGCCCCCACACACCTCTCAGGAACAATTACTGCTCTTCCAGCTCCTCATCACAGATGGTGAGGGCTTTCAGAGCGACTCCCCCCACACTCCCTCCTCTCTCCTCTATCTGGGGCTCATTGTCTCTTTGGTTGACTGTGTCTGTCTCTCTCCACCTCTCTGTCTTTTTTTATGCTCAGACTATTTCTGTCGCTCCCTCCTCCCTCCATCTCTACAGTCATCGTCCTCCTCCTCCTCCTCCTCCTCCTCCTCCTCCTTCCCCACTTTCCCTCTCTCTGCCTCTCCCGGCTCGAAATTCAACAGTTCAATTTAAATCCATTACACCTAAGCCCCTGACAGAGTGTGGCATCCATGGTAACCGTTACTAGACAACAATATTGCTGCGACTCTGCCTCCACGGTGAGGCCACTGGCGGCAGGGAGATGCACTGAAGGCATGTGAGGCGTTTCGACACAAACGCTTGTGTCATTTGTTAAGTGACGGGTCCCGTCCTTCAACTGCAACCCTAATCTGGGATGGGAAGGGGTCGCAACATAAATCCCATCAGGCTGACGGAATGAAACGTATTTGTTTAAAAGGATCATCATGGTGATTCAGAGCAGAGGAATGAATGTAATTTGATAGCAACACGCCAAACTTCCATTGCCATTCCCTGTGCATGGCTGCCCCCGTAACCCTCCTATCTGCTGTGCATGATGCTGAGTAAATGTGGATAAGACTGAGACAGCAGCAGCAGCAGCAGTGATGGCTGAAGTAGCCCTACTTCATAGCTCTGTCCTTGAAGAAAGAGTAAAGACACAGTAAATCACCAACACGTCGTCTCACATCCAACACTAACTACTGTACAACAGCAGAGTAATCACAGCAGAGAAAGTCAGCTCTGACCTCCAGTCTTAGGAGGCGGTGCTGTAAGTATACACTGCAGTTCCACCATTGTCTTGATTCATGGAAAGTTGGGCAAACAATGTACATAAAGATAAAGATGCGCAACGAGAATATGCGAGCTTATAATCACAATCAGAGATAATTAAAGGGACTGTTCATGCAGTGCTTCCCACAATAACACTGCATCACTGAATTACCATTTAATTGCATGTTGATACAATCAATGCTGCTTTGACAGTTAGCTCAGCGCTAGCAAAGGGGGAAAAACATCCTGTATTTCTTCTCCTTAAAGGAATAACACTGCAAAACAGACATCTGCCTTTTAAAAGAAGTGACAACTAATCTTGCAAAAATGATAACTGCTATTAAAGCAACACACATCACTGACTATTGTTGAGATTAGAAACTATCACAAAAAACACTGTATGCATGTATGCATGCTGCAGCAGAGAAAATGCATAAGTCAGACTACATCTTATTGCTAACCCAAACCTAACATTTTCTGCTGCTGCTGCTGCTCCACATTAAAACACTCAACTGACAAAACATGTGGTGACTTTTATTGTGAAAAGGCCACAGAAAACACAATATATTTGTGACCTCGGTTAGCAGTCACCACAATCGTTCATCAAAAAATGTGTCTACAAAACCAGACACAATTTTTCTTTTTCAGTTTTAAATATTGCAGGGAGTGATGGAACAAGGAGAAACAGCCACAGTGAGCTGTTAGATGAAATCATATTGTAGCTGTTTCATGACATGATGGAGTTTGTTTGGCTGCACTACAAACTGCAGCCCCTCGGTTGCATTTCTGACAAATTATCTGCTTAAGGAGTGTTTAGTTATCTGGGACCTGTGGTATTAAACCACACTTGCTGATAGGACCAGTAACCTTAGGTGTCGCCAAATTAACCAGGACTGAAATCTTAAGGATTACAACTTTAATAACTCATGTTCCCAACTTTTAAATGATCATTTTTCAATCAAAGGAAGTCCAGTAATGTAAAAAGTGCAATAACTCTTCATAACCCTCATTATCATGTCACACCCTGCCTCTGACATTCCTCCTCGTGACCCCCAGAAAGAAGTAGAGCTTTAATGAAGTCAGGGCCTGTGAATGCATGAATAGCGCTGGGCTCCCATTTGAATTAAATCTATTCATCCGTGCCAGTGTGATTTCTCTGTGGTACTGAGGCAACCGAAGGCCCTCTGAGTCGTGACATTTGTGCCATGGCTGGTGGAGCAGGCAGGGAGGTGAACACCCATCTGCCTACATTCCCGAACCGCCAATTCCAAATCCAGTGCAATACGTAGGCTTTGACTGGAATGACAAAGGTAAGAGGTAAAAGAAAAGCATGCAGCATTTGTCAGATGTGTTTGTGACAAGGTCCTTCCTGCAGATATTTACACATTCCCCATTAGGACGAGTAAAAAAGGGGAACACACACCTCCAGATTTCACAATTAAACACATGAGCAAACACAGACTTGCATACACAAACAAACCCGCATCCATATCTGAGACTCACTGAATGAATCGTGCAGGTCAGGTCACCTGTGACACACAGTCCTTGGGGCGTATTTTACGATTACACAATAATCTTTTACTTAAATCCATTTCTTGCATGGGGAATAGCGTCAGTGTCACACCATTCTAATTTGGGAAGTCTCTTGACATATTAAGGTAATCCCTCTCAAATTTCAATATTAATTGTGTCATCTGTATTCAAAGAGAGCCTTGAAAATAAGCCGAGAACGAACCCAGAGACTTTGCTGACAACAGTGAAGGGATTTAACAGATTTTAGACTGGCAGCAAACTTCTAACCCCCGCACCAGGACTGATGCAAGTTCATCGAGGCAGGTGTACAACACACAACACACACACATACACACCCGACAATAAAGACAAGAGAAAACAGTGCATGTTCTTGTTCTCATTTCTCAACTGTCAAGGCGGTGATTTGGAGAAAAACTAAGGCAATGCAACACAATACTCAAAGCACTGAATTACACTTCTATCAAAGCTAATTGACACAATTTTAAAATCTATTTCTGCACCCGAGTGTATTGTATTACCGTTTTATTTCAATGGTGTGTGGTGCAGATTGCATTCACGAGAGTGAACTAAAAGCTTCCTTCCCCACCACAGACCTTTATATGTAATTCCAAAGTGTGTCTCATGATCATTTAATTGAAGGACTGCTCATGTTAATTCATATCTGACACCAATTTGAAACAAGATAATAATCAAAACACAGAACAACAACGATGAGAGACATTAATTTTTGAGCCTGCAGCTGCCTCTAATTTGTTTTAACATTAATTTTATGGTATGTGCATCCGACTGAATTGAGATGTCTGCCCAAAATACTAATCAAGCCTGTTATCTTGTTTGGGTACGTTGTTTTATCTCATTGTTCCCACTGATAACGCTGGCTCTGCCAAGCTGCAGAATGTGCCAAAAAAATTCTGACTTGGATATGCCAAGCAGATATGCAAGAACTTAATCAGATCCTGAGGCAGGAGACCTAAAGGCAGCTTGTATTTGAATGTTTAAAGTAGTTTTACAGTCAACATGACAAAGGGGCTTATTTGCTTACTTGCAGAGAGTTAGATGAGAAGATCAGAGGCACTCATGTCTGGATGGTAAAAATGAAGCAACAGCCAGCAGCCTGTTAGCTTAGCTTAACAAAAAGCCTGAAAACAGATTAAACAAACAATATATAATGTGTTAATTAGTGAGCTTTGGAGGTGCTGGTAGATGGATTTTGGTATCAGAACCTTTCCTGTGGCTGTTTCACATTAGAAGCATTTAACTGGGGAAACATGCTTTTATTGTGAAGCATCTCACAGTTGGCTCTGACCACAACACTTCAGTTGGTGGAAGGATTTAACAAACATGATTAGTTAGCTTTAGAGATACTGGTGGATGGATTTTGTTACCCTTGGACAGAGCCAGGCTAGTTGTTTGCACCTGTTTCTAGTCTTTATGCTAAGCTAACCATTTGCTGGCATTCGCTTCATATTTAATGGACACATATGAACATATAAATCCTGTAACTTAACTTACAGCAGGAAAGCAGACATGTACACTTGAGAATAAAGATGCAGATATGCATCAAAGAAATCTTTCTCTTCTTTTCTTTATCCAGCTTAACAATTTGTATTCAGAAACTTAGTATAGCTCACTAAGCTAACTGGCTGCTGCTTTATATTTACTGTACAAATATGAGAGTGGTATTGATCTTTTCAACTAACTCTCAGCAAGAGAGTGGATAAACACATTTCTCAAAATGTTGAATGTTCAAGGACGTGTTCCATATTAAGATGAAAACATTAGGAAAAATGTCCAAAAAAATGTCACATCTGACTCACATGTGAGGGAAAACAATTATCTGAATACTTTCATTTCCATTACTTAACTTTCCAGGTACATTTTCTAAAAATCCTCAATGTCAATCCACCGTCCCCATCCATCCAGAATCCCTTTTTTTCTGCTCTTCCTAAACTGAGCTGTGGTTACAAAACAGACTGAGGTCTTGGGGTCACGTCCCTGAATCGCCTGCCAACAGGTGGTGAGGTTGCTGCTTCTGCGGGGGAGCGACAGCTGTTCCCCATCGCTCACTCACCAAGGTCTCGCCTCTTCTGCCGCCAGTTCTGAACAAGGCAGAGCTCGACGAGCTCTGGAAAACTGATGGTAAAAGCACCAGGAGACAGCTAAAACGACAGGTATTAGCAGATCAGTGGCTCCTGTGTCATTAGCTGAGGTAATAATGGATTGCTTTGTGGGAGGTTCTATTGTGTAATGATGCATATGATGGCATAAGCCCTCGTTTAACGACATATTAGGCCTGTACTGAACACAATTTAACCGAGACCCACATAAAATGTGTCATTTGATCAGCAAATGACATTTAATCCACAGATCTTCAGATTATCACTTCCTGTCTGTCCTTGTGAGGATTTCTGCAGCTCGCTCTCTGCGTGACTGTACACAACACTCCACATACCTTTCCTCTGGGACGCAGGTAACAGATGTGTCCTCACATGCTGGTATTGATGTGGGAGGTTCCACTGTACAATCAAGTAAGTGGTAGCATAATCCATCCCACACACACACACACACCTTTACAGTACAAATGATTTTGTTTAATCTGACTGAGTCTTAACATGAAAACACAATAAAGCATGAGAGCATCAGAGAAATTTCCACAAAATCTACAGCAGCAGTCAAAACGATGCTGCAGACTAATCCACTGTGTGTTGTGCTACATTACCGCCTCAGCATTTCCACACTGCAAACTAGTTCAACTTAAAATGTAAGTTTCCTGCTGCCTTAAAATGTGAGTTCACTGAACTTAAGTTAGATATTTAGTTCAAAGTTGACTCATGAGTTGTGAAAATATAAACCTAGCTAAATACTGATGTTCATCGTGACTAGTATTGTTTTCATTAATATAAAAGGAAATTACTTAATGACTCTTTAACATGTGTTAAAGACACACAGAAAGAGAAAGCTGGAAAGTCGGCTGATCATATTTCTTTAAACTGTAAAATGATCAGTTGATTGAAATCTCTGAAGTACTTTCATTCACTTCAAATCAAAACATTTCAATATATATTTTTTTAATATTAATTTGATGAAAAAATATTGGTTGATTTCACCGAATCTCTACATGATGTTTTAAAGTGGATACTTCTGGTGCATGTACAGTACACAACCTCCTCCTTGGATCACACTGAAATTGCCAAAACCATCAGCAGCTTCACTCTGACCTGCTGGCACATCCACAGGGAGATCCCCGGTGCCATCTGTAATGGCTGGTGGGGCTGGTGATAAGGAAATGGAGTCTTTATCTCAGCCCAATTAGGCACCTAATTGATTCAATACCAGTCATTTAGAGTTCCTCCAGGCCCAGGATTGAGCACTTCAGCCCTTTGAACAGACGTGAGGTCCCTTGAGGAGAGCAACCAGAGAGAGACTGTGTTCGACCCCCACAAAGACTGGAGATTATAATCTGGAGAGATTTTTTTTTTTTTTTTTTAAATACACCAGAGGTGAAGCTGATAGTCTCACTGATAGCCACTGAGTTTTGTTAGCTGATCAAATAATAATAATCATATTTAGAGCTTTAACAAACACTTATTCTAAAAATGTCTAAAAATGTCCATTACAACTTCTCAGTGGTGAGCAAGACCAAATCTAAAACATATTCAGTTTAAAGTGATATAAAATGGAGAAAACCAGCAAATCCTCAGACTTATTAAATGTTTCTCAGTTGTATTTACAGCACATTTATGGTTCTGCTGTGTTTTATGTGTTCTATCATTTGTGAACAATTTCCTTGAAAAACAGAAATCTGCAATTTGCATAAAAAGTGTTCTGAGAAAGTAAATTTAGTTACTGGAATTAAATATGTAATATATAGTCACAAGCAGAGGAACTGCTGAAAATTACAGTGACTGGAGATCTATTTAAAGCTGTGCTCTCATTAAAAGACTTACTTGGTGATGCTAGAAATTAAATTAATTAATTGAAAGTGAACCAATTGAACACTGTCTCAGTTTTTTTCCTATAATTATAATATCATCAAATGTTACTGTCTTTTCTAGGAACCTTCCTAAGAATTTAGAGAAACACATCAGTTCCTTTGAAATGACTATGTTTACTGACTGCAAATTATCACTGGTGGAAAATAACTAAGTAGATTTACTCAAGTACTGTGCTCCATCTACAGTTCTTTTGTTCAATGTGTCATAAAAATCCATAAAACCAACTAATTAATATAGAAGTTCAGTGTGTATTTTAGGCATCAAGATGAAGTATCATGGCTGTATGTCCATCTACAGAAGTGGCGTTATTTACAGCAGTGGAGGTGGCCTTTCATTTCCCCTGGTGCTAATCCACCACTGCCTCTAGCTCTCACTGCTCTGAGGAGGCAAATAACACTTTTCCTTGACACGGAGACAACGCCGAAAGGTAGAGATTCATTTGAGGTCAAATTCAGGTTGACTGCTAACAAAGAGATGATAAGCTTGACTTTTAAAGCAACACAAAGGGCAGGTTTCATGAAACTCACTGAGTCACAGAGATCCATTCGGCCTGTGACCCCGACAAAGGGAACGTAATGAGCTCTAAGTTCAGGTGTCGCGTGCTCCTGGTTCTATCATGTTGGAAAAGGCAGACATTATTCATAAGCCAATGGGTTGGAGAAGACCGTGTGGAGGCTCACATGAAACCTGGAGTGGTTACTCCAGGTTTCATGTGAGACTCCAGGTTCTGATAGTAAACCATAACCACAGAGGGATGCTGCTTTAATATTTAATCAATGTTTAATACTGAAATATACATGCAAAGCCCTCCTGCTCTACATACTCATACTTCTTCTTGTTCATGCATGCAGCGAGTAAAGTCAATCCCTCCATCGTACACATACACACACATACATAAATCACATGCTGTTAAATATACGCTGTATATCAGAGACATAGAAGAGTGTCTGAATTCATCCTCAAATGCAGAAGTTCACTAACTTTTTGACTCGTGACAAAAAGTGTAAATACAGTTTCTTCTTTCTATCCTTTGAAACATCTCACAAGATTCACAAGATCTCCTCAGGTTTGTCTTGTGACCCCTGGAGGAGTCCTGACCTCCAGGTTGGGAACAAATCCTCAAAAGAATCAGCAGTGCTTCTTGGGATGAACATGGTCTATGTTTCTGTGTTTTACTGAAACAATCCTCTGTCTGTTTAGGCAATTTTTGGTTTCTGGATGGTATCACACATTTAGATTAAAAAAAGTGTGACTGTTGTTAAAACCACAAGAGCCACCACTATTACTACTACCGCTAGCACGACTAATGAAGCTTTTAGTGTAAACTGGGTTGCATTACCCCTCAGTGGTTAGCACTGTCACCAGTTTTCATTTCCTACAAGTGTCAGCTGGGGCCTTTTTTTAAAACATGTTTCACATTCATTTGTTTCCAGCCTCTCCTGTTTCCTCCTGCCACAAAAACAGTTAACTAATGGGAATACTAACACTGCACCTCACTCATGTTAACCTCAGTACAGTAACTCAACCAAACACAACTTACCTTAAACTAATCTGGTTTAACATAACTTCATTTCAAGCTACCTCACCTCCCTCACCATTATTGTGCAGTTAAATCACTGTATTATGTTTTCTGGCTTCGCTATCAATCATGCTAGCTGGATGATATTTAAATTACCTTCACTAATCCTATCCTAATCCTGTTGCATCTCTTTTTATGTTGTTGCCATTTCACTCTGCAGTTTGCCCACATGTCCTGCTACTTCCACAGCTGTCAAACAGATACTAGCCGCTATTACTGCTGCTGCACTACTACTTCTACCTCTGCTGTCACCGGTGTTGCTACTGCTATAAGCACTACCACTAATTCTGCTGCTACTGCACTTGAGTGACGTTTACTACAGCAAAAACTGCAGCCGCTGAGTACCATCAACACCAGCAGCAGAGGTTACTGCTACTACTTTTAGTACAAGTACTACTGCTGCTGCTGCTGCCTCACAAAAGTTAGCCCACATTTCACCGGCACCGTTTTAGCTACCACATATTAGTCTGGCAATTCACTGAGAAAGGAATGAGGCTGGCAGATGGAAGCTGCACCAATCAGTGGGAATGGCTAAAGGTTGAAATGATGATGACTGTGAGCAGCACCATATTTATATTAAATTTTAGGTGAGAAGTGTATTTAATTTGTGTCTCAGGCTGACTGAAGGCTGGTCTAATTTCCCGCAAAGTAATTCTGACCCAGACATACCTATTGAACACCTATTTTTATTCAATGTGAAGATGTTCTACAGTATAATGAAGACATAATCTAAATTATTTCATATTCTTACAGTGTGTTTTCAGTAATGTCTTAAGTGGTCCATTCAAACTTCATCTGTCCTGGCTGTGGTGTTAACGAAGGACTTCAGAGTTGCTTTGGTTTTAGCATTGCTCCATAATATGACTCACAGTTCATTTGGAAGTAATGAATATGTGTGTGTGTGTGTGTGTGTGTGGTGTGTGTGTGTGTGTGTGTGTGTGTGTGTGTGTGTGACAGAGAGGACTGGGAGAAGGACCTGGCCAAGCTCAAACAATAGCATGTGAAGTGCCCTTAGATGCCACGAGAGCTCACTCTGAGCGAGAAGGCTGATGGGTGGCACATTTCCACACGCTAGGCATGATTTGAATGGGAAGTGGCAGGGTGGGAGATGGATTACCGCGGGGGGAAAGGGGCATTAATCCTACAGCCACGCACACACACGCGTGCACGCAGACACAAACACACTGACACATGCAAGACGCACGCACCTGATAGTATAATATCTCCATCACGTACACAGAAACACTCCTCCTCATTCAGTTTTACGCGCACATGGGAGAAACACACTCAGGACCACAAGCCCATGCAACACAATGTGACACACCACCGTATATGAATGATGATGATGCCAGCGACTGCTTTGTAGCACACTTTTTGCAGTGTCATTTGAAGGTCCTGCGCTTCTGAGCAATACTCTCCACCCCCCACCACACATCCTCTCCTCTCATCTACTGATTTTTTTAGACACTTTAGAGCAGATTTTTCTCTCCTCTGTCCTTTCCTTCTTCTCTCTATTTCTCAATCTGTCCATTCTTTTGTGTGTCCCCTCTTCAGAACTTGCTGTAACAATCTTTAGAATCAGGAAGATGCTGATCATTTATTTAGTGTGTCTTATTCGATTTAATATCCATTACTCTTAACATAACAAATTAGAAAGATGTAAGATCATAGTGATCATGATGGTTCAATTCCTAGGTCAACTTTTTATGATTCTGTTTTCCAGATTATTACATATAAGCTGTGATCAGTCAGTGCAACAGTACAATAACACAATATTCATTGATCTCTGTGCAAGGTAATTTTGCCTCTGCCCAACAGAGAGGTCAGAGGTCACAGTCAGATACAAAGCAACACCCCTGCAGGGCAAAGCGACTTGACTGAGGGCACTTCAGCAGGAAAGATACTTGCTGACATACTATCATGAACTCTGATTCTGTGGTTCAAGGATCATCTCTCACTCTGCCACCCTGTATTAAATATATGTACAGAATGTTACGGCCTCTCGTCTCGTGATATAACAAATCATTTATGAGGTCCTTGTGTCCTTGTGTTATTTGTGTCAGAATATAGGACCAATCTAAACAGCTAAACTAAAAACAGCCACACATACAGTTTATGTTGGTTGACACCATAATGGCAAAGTCTGGTTTGTTTGCAGTCAAACTGCCGCATAGTGAGAAATCAGAGGCTGTAAATAAAAAAGACTCAGTCTCACAAGCAGCTTCTCCACTGGACTAAGTTTAACAATCTCTTATTTCAGCAACGACAGGGATTTTTGTTGCAAAAAATCAAATGAAATTCCTCTTACTTTGGCTGATGGTCTTCCCCCTGTCTGCTTCTTTCTTTTGAACTTACAGCACTTCTCTAGTTATCAATTAAATATATGAATATGAGCATCAATCCAGATTTGATGTTGTGCTCAGTTCAGTTGTCATACTGTGCCTTCCAAGCACGAGTAACTACTCACTATCAGATGTCAACACCAGTCTTCAATTCACAAAATTCTCTGCTTCAGTTGTATTTGTTAAATTTTGGCTTAGATTACATTCTCACTCCATAATAAACTGCAGCTCAATTTGCTTGGAAAAGACCTGCAAGGTTTATTTATTTATTTATGTTAATACCTTTTCCATTAGCTTCTGCCACAGCAGTTTTTAATCATCCTTGGGTCCACACATAAAAAAAAAACATTAACACAATCAGGAAAGCAAGTTTTAAAAGAAAAAAATAGATAAAACAAAGCAGCTGTTACTGAATAATATCTATAATGGTTCAAATGTCCACATATAATATGAACAAAACAATACAGCTACATTTAACTACAGAACTAACTATTCAATCATATAGTTGGCTTTAGGTGCATCTGCAAGAGCACTGGTTCTTGCTGTTTGGTAACTTATCTTATACTACAGAGGCCCAGTACATAACTGTATATATATTTATGCTCACACCCAATGGGACATGTATGCATATGTTTGAATTGAGCTGAAAAAGATTTAGTTATTCCTAAAAATATAGGTTTCCTCTGGCTGATGTCGGGTAAATTTGAATGCAGTTGTTGTCCAAATAAAGTAACATGAATAATGTTTCACACTTTAAATAAAAACGACAGCACCCCAGTCACCTAAATTAAATCCTAAATTGTCCTCAACATCTTCGGAAGTGACTCTCATTCTGACTCTGTGGCGTCGTGCTGTCGCAGCAGTGGCAGCAGCAGTCGAGTGGCTCGTCTGGCCACCTCACCAGAGGTGCTAATGGTATTGACCACCTCAGTATAAGTTAGAGAAGGGCATAGCTGGAGCCGGCAGTAAACAACTCCAGACTGACAGGTCAGGGTGACTGTTGGCTTGATTGCTTTCATTACTCACACACTGTCCAAAGTCAGACCTGCCAGCCTGGGACTCACATCTGCCAGATTCTGCTAACAGCATCTCAGCGTATGAGCAAATCTAGAAATGTCTCAACGAGTGATGTAACCACCAGTAATAAATAAAAAGATCAGAGTGTTAAGATGAGATCTGACAATTATTTTTGTGTTCCTACTTTGATCATCCATAATGGTGAGATAATAGGTAAAGGAACAAGAGTTATGTTTTTGTTTTTTTTTTTGATCCAAAGTAACGTTGGTGGAAAGGCTGCATGGAAAATAGAACAAGGCTGTTGCATATGAAAAAACAAAGACTCTCATAGAATATTCATCAATTCTGCTCCTCCACTCTGGCTTTAATAAGGAGAAAAACAAACCCAATCAGCCCCACATCAGCGGTTATGAACAACAATATAATCGCCACATTATATATGAAAAGTGAGAAATTATCATATCATTCACATCACTGCGATCCTGCAGCACCTACTGCGGCAACAGGAGAATATATGTAACCCCTCTGTTAAACACTGGCTTGTGTTTTCTCTAATTTCAAATCAGAGCGATTTCATCAGCACGAGCACATTCATAAAAGATGATCCTGCATGGGAAATAATACAGAAAAGCTTTTTCATTACCTCCCCATCATATATAGATCAAACATTTATTACCCTTGATCAAACATTCATTACCTCCTGCATTTTTAAAAAAAAGTAAGTAGATGTATCTCATATTACTCATTGTCAACACTGTCTGCACTTTCATTAGCGGCACAGTTGTGTTGTCATCTTCCTAGTATCAGAAGGAGCAACATTTTAATCAGTTTGTGTAATAAATATAAACAAATATGTCAACAGGGAAGTGTTGCAGAGGTGCACCACCGTGCTACACTCCATGATGACAGATAAAGTAAAAGAAAACAGCCTTGACTGTATATTATACGTGCTAAATATAAAATAACAGGATGCTCTGAGCTCCTGGTGACAGAAGAAAACACAAAGGGTTTCACTTTCTTTCCCCTGTTAGCATATGATCCAAACAAAGCAGCTGTTGTGATCTCTTCAGACTAAACCTGGCCATTGGCATGAGCCTTCCCTAACTCCACCTGTCGCTACCTATCCACATCTCCCCCTCCGTCTGAGCAGATATCTCTCTCTTCCTCCACTTCCCCTACACCTATTCTGTCTGCTACAATCCTGACTCGTGTTCGCTGCAGTGAATTTAACAATCCTGCTGCAGAAACCTCGACGGCTACAAGAAGTGAAGGACATACATGAAGAATGGAGTGTGTGTATGTGTTTTTTTTTTTCCGTTTGCACCTGTGATTGTGCCACATTTTGATTGGACTAAAAATATTTCTGGAGCATCTTTGGGGCTACTGAGGAGAGACTGCAGGGCTAATTAACCAGTAACCACTGTCCATATGTCCTGGCAAGAGTAGAATGATGAGGAAAATATCCTTTTCTGAGTATTCAGAAAACACTGAGCTTATGGCTGTGTCTGAAATCACTGTCTCTTTCACTACTCTATAGCGAACAGTAAATCAAGATCCCAGACACTCAAATGTTTATCTGTGACATAGCAACTTGCAATATTGAAGAAACCAAAAGCTACTGGTCATACCAGACCAGGTAAGAATTAAACAGCAAAATCCATGTGTGTGTTTTATTGAGCAACTGTGCATTTTATAAATTATAGATACAACTCTTTATTCCCATTTTTTTTTTTTACTTCTTTCAAAAGTTACATCATCTTTAAAGGAGCTATTTGTAAGTTTTTTTCTGTGCTGCTGAATGTGGTTTTTTGACAGGAGTGTGTGGTGGTGAATCCGCTGTTGTTGTGTTTACAATACAAGAGGTTAGAATTCATCCTCTGAACAGCACTACTTCTTCAGAGCAGACTGGACACTACAGTGAGTCGCTACTGGAAAATGATGAGATAGACTAGGCTAGCTGATTAGCACAAATTTGAGAAGAAGAAAAAGAAGTGATAGAACTAGAAGCAAAACACTGCTGTTGCTTTCCACTACTGGAGACAGCTCTTGGTGAGTAAAGGAATAAAGTTTGATGCTGAACTCCCAACATTTCTTCTAGACTGGTAAATAAACAGCTGTTAATGCTAATGTTAGCTATGCAGCAATAGCAAGAGTCTGTTTAAATAGAGACTCGGGTTAAGATCAGAATTAAATTTAGGTTTAGCTCACGTTAGTATTAAGGCTGCAGTTAGTTACTAGGGTGTGAACGCACAATACTTAATGAGGATGCTAACAGTATATTAATACAGATCATATATTTGTGAATTTATTTATAAGTATAAGTACATCTGCATTTGTTGACATTAGATTTTACATTTCAGGCATTTAGCTCGGATTATATTTGGAGAGTACAACAGCAAATGTCTTAAATTCATGGTTCAGTGACATTATAAGCAGCCAAATGAGATGTGTGACAGGCAGCTTGGGTGTGTGTTTATCAGCATGTGTGTGGGTAAAACCTGCGCCAACACAGAGCAGGAATAAAAAAAAACACAAGAAGCATCAGAGAGCAGCGGAGGAGTGTTTGGAGTGATGCAGCTGTCACTCATAAAGATCTGCATAGTAACTCTGAGAACACAGGGAGCCGGCACCGCTCAGACAGCGCTGCCAGACCCAATAACGTAAACATAATGAGCTGTAGTGTTTGGAGGCAACAGCCAAGTGTTAGATTCTGCACCCTCCGCACCAGCTTGTGAGCCTCTCCCGTCCCCTGGCCCTGAGCAGTGGTTAGATAACACTGCATTAGATAACCGTGCACGAATCTTAAGAAAATGCCTGTTGGCTTCTTTCAGCAGACATTACCAACGACGAGCTGGGAACAAGACCACAAACAAAACTTATGATGAAAACTTGCTTTGATTTGAATTCTTCTACATCCTACTTCTATTTTTTATATTCACCTTGCTGCAAAAAAAGCCTAAAGACAAGCTTGTTGTGCAGAGGAATACAATCTTGCAGTGAGTAACATGGCCCCTGCCAAAGAATACATGACCTCAATATGAGCTGCACATCAGATACTATCAGAAAAAAGAAGTTGTTTAGGCTCCTGAAGTTTGACTTTTATACAAACGATACATTCAAACAGTTCTGAGAAATATACCATCTACAAAACACAAATCAATAATCTCATTTTGCAATTTGGTTGCATTTTTCACACAAGTGTATATTTAAAAATAGCTACTAGACTCTGCATTTAGGTAACACGTGTCTTTACATAATAATGGCTACCTGCTCCGTGGAGATTGTAAATTATAGCAGCTCCTAGACTCCCTGTTCTCTTTTTATGCAGATGACGGCGCCGTCTGGGGAGACTGTCATGATGATGGGAATGATTTTGCAGGAGTTTTAGATGTAATATGAAAGCAAGGCATTGAGACAGAGGGTTCTCAGGTGCACAGCGGTGTAAAAATAGAGGGTGAAAAGGGCACCCATTAGGGCACCAGAGTGAAAGTTCAGGTAAAGGAAGTGGACAGAGAAGAGACAAAGATGCCTGGGGAGAGGATGGAGGCCACAAACAGTGAAAGAAAAGACACTGACAAAGTGTGAGAGCGAGAGACAGAGAGAAAGAAAGCGATAAAAGACAAAGAAATAGGTTTGGTACTACACCTTTCTGCAGACTCATGTCTACCATGCGAGGCTCGGCCAGCTCCAGGAAGAAGTTCTTGTTTTTCTCATACTCTTCATCGTCAATAATTTTCACGTGAATAAGTTTGCTGCAAGAGGGAGAATAAAAGGGGAGGAAAAAAAGGAAGGGGCGTGAAAGGAAAGGGACAGAGAAGGACAGAGAAGGGGAAGAGAAGAAGAGAAAGGTTAATTTGCAATGGAGGGACTCAGGAAGTGCACTGTAAGTAGGATTAATAATCAGCATGGACGAAAGGTTAGGAGGTGAAAGGTCAGCTTGCCGTGGACCGGCCTGTCCGTCAGCGGCTGGACTTGACACACTGACGGGTTCCAGTGAGCTCGCTGGCTGCCACGGGTGTCATGACAACCACATTTATCACGGCGTCTGATACAAGTGGAACGGAGGGTGAGAAGTACTCCATAGCATGGCGGATAAAAGAACACGATGAACTGAAAACAGCAGCATGTAATCAATCAGGTTGTAAAATGTGTAAACGGACATTTCACAAGGGCAAAAAGGTGAGCGAACGATAAATGAAAGAAATTGTCGCTATCTAAATCGATTTTTATGGCTCGATGTTTCAGTCAGAACACTTTCAATGAGACGGCTGGCTGGACACTGCGAGGACTCCCCCCGCCTCTGCAGGCACAGACCAGGCAGATAAGAAAGAAGCAGCTTATTGCTGAGTTTATTGCTCCGGTTTGAGGAGAACACCCCTTTAATGAAGTCAAATGTCTGGAGGGGTGAGGCTCTTTCCTTGAAAAAGAGCTGCGTCTGACATCATCACACAGAAACAGCTCAATATGGCACCTCAGCCCCAGCGGCGTTCTCGCCACTGATCGCCCTAATTGATCTTTTTAAAGAGTTATTGACGAGTGCCATGCAGTTAAGTGGTCAGTAGGTACCCAGATGTCTCTGCGCCTTGCCATATCACAGCGGGAACTCCTCGAGGAATAGCTGTGCTTGAATTCAATTGGACTCATGCAAACGCCTCATCACACAACCTGCACATCATGCGGATCACGCCGCCTGATGCTGGAGAGTGGAAACAAACCGACAACGCTGGAGACGAGTCATGACACTCGCTGCATCCGCTCTCTTAGGCCTCAGAAAGCATTCCCCTGCAAGAGGCAGACAAGTCAACAATAGTCGACAGCGGCGCAGCTAGCCCTGAAATAGGGATGACATACTTTATTATGAGTCTGACATCTCACAGGAAGACGCTTTCCCTCTTCATCCGAGCAAAAATACAATTTTTACGCATGTTATTTGAGAGCGTTTGGAAAGCAGGGGTTCAGGCTAATAAGATAAGTGGCACAGCAGCATTCATTATGGATAGCTGCTCATGTATCATGTATCGAGTCAAAAAGCAGCTCGTTCCCTGACATCCTGCTGATGTACTTCTAGCACCGTGACATATAGCGCGGCTTGTGTCAGTCAGAGACACTGACACACACTTCCGCACACACACACATCCACAAAAGCACAAATTCAGTCTCTCAGACACCCACACAAACAGATATTTATACACAGACACTCATGCTGCGCGTACCATGTATATAAATGTATTAATCCGAGCATCTCCAGAGGAATTAAAATGTATTCCTATTGCTGCTGTAATGCAAAGCTAAATCCCTTTCTCTGGCTGTATATATATCTATTGGCTGTGAATCCTGCCCTGCCGAGGGGGGAGACTACTATCTAAGATCCTGTTGGTGCACTACACACAGCAGAACAATCCATCTCTTTTTCTCTCTCTTCACATCCCACCGGCAGGGCTTTCCTCAGATTGCAAGGCGAGATGTCTGCAGTGCCGCCGCCTGGAAAACTACCTCGCTTTTCATCAGGAATGAGAAGAGGAAACACCGGAGTCTAATGGACAAGTGGGATCTGGCAAAACACACACACACACACACACACACAATGTCTGGCTGTAGCAGGGAATTGCGGTCTTGCCTGACATGCATGTAGGCACAGAGAAGCCGCAAATGCAGCCTCACATGATTACTGTATGACCATGTTCACATGCAAAATGCAGTCATACACTTAACTGCATGGCTGATTAACCTGCTAACATGGCCTACAGGGGGAAAAAATGAGCTGCTGGACCCCTGCTCCTTCCCCCTTTCTGTGCAGTATATACAGTTTTTTAATGAAAGAATACACCCTGATGTCAGACTTAATGTGTAGTGATTTGATGAAGCACATTAATTCAGGCGTATGGAAAAATTTTAGGCCACTTTAGGGAAGCACAACAAACTAAATACAACACTGATATATTATCACCTTATAACTGACATGAGGCAGTGTTAGCATTCAGTTGGATTTGTGTCTCTAGATTCTCCTTTCAGCTCTGATTTGGGCTCTATCACCTTCTCAGGGAAATATCTGATTCTCTACGATGTCTGTGTCTGCTGTTTGGACTGAACCAAAACATTAAACTTAAAAACACTAAAATGCTCCATAGAGCAGAGTTGGGTAATAATTCTCTTTGAGTTTCACATTATACCTAATAACTTCATCCATTGTTAATATGAAAATATTGATTAAAGCAGTTTTAAGATGGGGCTTTAGATCGTGTAATAAAGCAGAACTCACCTCAAGGCTCTTATCATGTCAATTAATATTGTATTTTGGTCGTATGCTGTAAATTTCCAAACAGATTTTCAATAAAATTAGCACAAACTAGTTGACACACCGAATAAACCTGGAGCTTCTGAGTCCCTTGGAGGACCCGGGGGCAGTTGCCTGCTTTGACTGCTTGGTAATCTAACATAATTTAGAAACAATATCTTAGAGCAGATCAACATTTTGGAAAAATCTGATGTCATTAAAGTCCAATTAGATTTGATTCTCTGCCAGAGTTTGGTTAGGCGGCTCTAATTTGACAAGGGACTGATGGAAGTCAATAAAAACAATCATGTAATACTCAACAGCCATGTTTGTATCATGGAAACATTCGAGCAGCTGCACAGTTTACCAAAGAATATTACACCTTTGTGTTATATTTCTCTGGAGCTTGACAACATAAATTAACTTGTCACCAACATTTTACACTGGTGTACATGCAATTAGTTCCCAATGATATACAGTACAGAGTGCTAGTGGAGCTCAGTGTTTCCGTGATTTTAACAACTTGACACAAACGCTTATTTTATTTAAATCTGACACAGAGAAATTTGATTTGCTTTGCATTTGAGTACATGCGTGTTAAAATGAAAATGCTGTGCAGTCCAGAGAAACTGTACCAGCTGTGTCCAATGAGTGTGACTGTATGGACACTTCAAAGTCATTGCTTTGAGCCTTTATGTCATTGTAGTGAATATTCCCACACGACATAAAGACAGCCATAGCTAAAGTTTCATTCATAAAGAAAAGGATGATACTGTAATACTAACTGTGACATGAAGGGAGCAGACAGGACTTCTACCACATCCTTACACACACAGCAGCAGGTTATATACTGTTATTTGTTAAGTACGGTCATATTTTACAAAGTTGACCCCTTTTTCTGATTCATCTCGGACAATAATTACAGCCCTGGCACACAGACAACTGCCAAAAAGTGCTGTCCATACACACAGAGACACACACTTTCACTTATGACATGGACGTATCCACAAACACACACTCACAACCACACACATGGAGCAGTGCATGAGAAACATTAAGCAACATTTGCATTTGTCTGTGACAATCATCAATAATTCATCCACCTATCCCAACATCTGGCGTGAGCCACTGTGGAAGCTGCAAAGAGCCACTCTGAACGAAGGGAGAGGGAGAGTGTGTGTGTGTGTGTGTGTGTGTGTGTGTGTGTGTGTGTGTAGGGTGATAGGGATACAATCAAACACCTGGTGTGCACACAAACACAAATCAGAGCGTGGTGTTTACAGGGACTGTCCTGCTGTCGGTGCAGTGGCGTAATATGAATGGTTTCACTGTTGTGTGTTGACAGAAAAGACACAGAGGATGTGACATTGCTCACATATATATATATATACACACTGACTCACAGGCATACGCATGCATGCTCACATGTCTCCACTGAACTCTTTTTATTTACGGTGTCTTGATGAAACATTCTTTTTACTGCTGTGTCTGAGCTGCTGTGATATTGGATCTGTCAGGGGTGTAACGCTCGCTTTCAGGGGCCAGGGGGCCGGGGGTAAAACATGAATAAAGCCTCTGTGTGGGGCCAAAGAGATGGAGGAGGAGCAACACACAGCATTAATTTGTCATGAGCCTTCTCTAATCTGTTGTTTTAGCTGAATTAGTAACACATTGGGACATTGCTTCAGCAGAGATGACGAACAGAAGCATTACAGTAGGTGGAGAAAGAGGTAATTTATCATGTAAGGACAGCATGAAATGGCATCTTTACTTCTCTTATATCATCAGATATGATGATAAAACTTTATTGATAGCATACAGGGAAACTGAAATGTCAGAGAAAGATACCAAGCATAAAAGAGTAACTGCAGTATATTATATAACACTATACACACTGGATTATAAACATCTATTATAGGTACTAACGAAGCATGAAAGCAAATAGAATTATTGACTTACATGATGTAAATCCTGCTAAAAAACTGGATGCTGTGGTGGCACATAAATGATCATTCTAAACAATAAACCCATAAACCATCAGCTAAGGAGAAGAAGAGACTGTTGTTTCATGTGATAGAGACGGCTTGATTCAATTTAATGATCACACCCGAGCCGGTTTAAATATTTACTTCTTTCAGGAAGTGACAGTTTTTGTAGGAACTCAAAGTGTTGATTTCATGGTGACTTTATAGCTCCACGTGATAACATGTTATAGTCACAACAGTCTAGAAAGAAGGGACAGCAGGAATTAGTAGCTGCAGTCTGTTGCACTTTTGATGCCATAAGATAGTAAACATGCATGTGCTGCCAGGTGCTTGCAGATCATTTCACTGTGAAAATATCTTCAAAGTAATAGTTTGACATTGAGAAATACACGTATTTGCTTTCTTGCAGAGTTAGGTGTTAAAATCGATACCGCTCTGAAGCCAGGAGGCTGTTAGCTTAGCATAGAGACTGGCAGAAGCTAGAAAGTTCTGCCAGTCTCTTTGGACAGACTCTCTCTAAGTCTGTCCAAAGTTCAAAATATACCAACCAGCACCAGCAAAGTTCACTAATTAACTTGTATTTTGTTTATTTGATTCACACACAAGCAGAAATGTAAAACTTGCATTTTTTATGTGGTTTTATGGAGAGTTATCTGCTGTAACTACTGAACTTTGGACAGAGCCAGGCTAGCTGTTTCCCCCATGCTTCCAGGCTTTACACTAAGCTGTGCAAACCATATTATCTCCCGCCTTCAGCTCTGTACTTAACACACAGACTCTTGGCCGGCAAGTCAATAAGCATTTTTCCCAGAATGTCCAACTGTTCCTTTTTGGATTTAAGTTTTCAAAGCATAAGTCCCATTAATTGTTGCAGAGAGGACGTTGCATCTCTTCTCTGTTCTTCCTCTCTTTGCTTTGAAGGATAACATTAATATGAGCCAGTAAAAAAATGTGAAATTCGAGGTGATAATCTAACATAAAGTTAAAACCATACTCTTCTCTCCCTTTGTGCTGTGAGAGTAAATGACAGAAAAATCCCACAAAATCCAACCTGCAGCAAAGTAAGAAGCAAGTACAATGAAGTCTTCTCACAAGTGTTCTCATCTGTTAAACTGAATTACGCTAATGTGTCAAAATGAACGTGATAATGATTTATTGATGCTAACATGCTAGACATAGCTTAGAGTATTAGTGTGGGAAGTGCCACTGGGTAACGACGGGCGATTAGAGGGTTCACACCTCCGCTGCACTGGGCTGCCTGCAGCCGGCGGCCTCTGCCTTCCCCGAGCCCAGATCAGACGGAGGAGGGAAAAGAAGTGATGAAAACAGTGAAGGGAGCGAGACATGAAAGTGGAGGTGGTGCAGGGAGCCAGAGAGAAAGAGAGAGATGGAGAGGCAGATGCAGAGTGTCTTTCTCCCTCTGTTCTGTGGCCAAAAACCACACTGCGGCTGAAATTTGCTTTAGCTGCCCACCTCCTCTCCACTTCCCCATGCCTCTTCTTCGACAGCAGATTTACTGTCTTGGTCTTCTCTCTGGCTCTCATTCCACAAACACTAAATAATATAACCGCTCCAAGTGTGAAACCACCGTGGTGGTGTAACACATCAGAGGAAGTGATATGTGATACGTGCGATATCCAATCTCCACTTCCACTTTTGTCTCATCTGTCGGTGCAGACTGAACCCTCAAATCGCTCTGCTTTTACTCTGCAAAGTCGGAAGATTTTCACAAAAACTCAGAGGGCTCAGGTACTCCAGGCTAGAGCGGGAGCAGCAGCTAAAAGTGCTGCAATTAAATACGACCTTTCTTTTCTCTCTCCCTGGTCTTCTGTATAAAACACCTGCCGCCACCGACCCTGGCCCTGGGCTTTCTGGTTTGAACTGAACACAACCTTTCCGAATTCTCTTGAAAGTTTCCTCTGCCTCCATCTCTTCCCTTAATCTACTGAGTGCTTTTCAGTCGCTTTTCACCCTCACGCAAGACTGCATTTAAACACTGCTGGAGCACGTGTGGAGGGACTGAGGCATGGTTTTTAAACAGCACACATTACTTCCGCTTCACTGCAGTGTGGAGGCTTTGATGGTGGCAGGATTACAAGGAGTTCTGTTCCTAAAAAGTTTTAGTAGAAAACATAATCTGCATCTTGTTGGAAGTAAATCAACCCGAACAGAAGAGGCCTGGAAATGAATTATAGAAAAGTAAAACATGAAACAATACTAAGCATGATCAAAAAACAGCCTGCGCCATTTCAGCCCCTCCAGACCACAGGAACGCCTCCACTCAAAATCCCAAATAAAGTCAAGCCAATAAAGAGGACAAGGAGAAAAAAAAGGGGCCCCAGTGCCTCATGGGAAATCAGTGCCTTAATTAAGCAGGCCTGGTTTCTGTCACCAAGTGTAGGGATTATGGGCCTCGCTCATTATAGTCCTGATTATTGCTTTACCCCAGCAATCACAGAAAAAAGCCAGTAAACACATTTGTCAATGATTTCTTGCCAATCTGATGACAAACTCACATCAGATTTAATATTCCACTCCCACAAGACCTATATACCCCTCCTCCCCCTCATCCACGTCTCCTCTCTCTCCACTTTACTTCTTTTCATCCAGTGAGGCAAACAAATCAAAGCATACTTGACCAGCTAACAAAGAGCTAAAAGTTTTATAAACAAGAAGTAAAATCCGCCTTGAAATGGCGTCCGAGCCGCTGACGTTGGACATCAATATTACATAAACCAAACAGAAATGAGGCACGCGATCACACAAAACTCTCCACTTGGCGACTTGCAAATTCGCTGGCCAAGCTGGAGCTAGATGCAATAGCTATGATTGCAAGTTGTTCAAGGGAAAAGCATGAGAGTTAGCGCAGCGGTGCCAGATGCTGTTTGAATAATACATGTCTGCCAAAGTGAGTCTCAGTTTGGACACTCAATCCAGAAAAAGAGAGAGAGAGAGCACCATGTTTCCCAAATCTACCAATACACAAGATGCCATGTAAGTGTCCCTTGTTATGTTCAATCACACTGAGGCGACGGGATGGCCTTGTACAGAAAGAGACAGTCATTCATCCAGAGGACCCAAATTCAAGCCCTCATTTTGGCAAGCATCGTCCCTGCTGGAGTGTCCCTGAGCAGCTCATGAAGGGTGCGATCACACTGGAAGCAATTTTAGATGCAGTTTTTTTTTTTTTTTTTGTTTTGTTTTTAACAGGGAGATTGATCTATGTTCTGTCTATGTACCTAGAGTTTGAGGAAATGCATCAATTCACAATCATTTCTGTATTGTTTTTTTCTGTCAGATCAGGCGACTGATGGGACTTATATGATAATATTCATTAGTCATTAGTGACATTAACTTAATTAATTTAACTCCATAAAATTGATTTCATGGCTTCAGTTGGTATGATCCAAAAAGAAAACAGCAGGCACAGAGTTCATTTAAATTCCTTTTAACATTTTAATTATATAATTGTAATGTTTACAAATTGGAGTGATTAATCTGCAGATTATTTAATATTTTAATGTTCATAGACTAATTTTTCAGTTAAACCACTCCCTGTAGGTTTGTGCTTTCAAAAAGTTACTAAACCAAAGTCAAGCCAACTTTTCAACAAAAATACCAAGTGATATATTTTTATGACAAGTAATATGTCACTGTAGATATATTTCTTTAAAAATAATGAAGCACAAAGAAAATAGAGCACTTTAACAAAAATAAAAGACTGCATTTAGACAGTACTGAAATGATTAGGTGAACAATTTGTTCAACTGATTAATCATCATCATTATCATTTTCTTGTAAATTAAGTATCTTTGGGTTTGGAACTGATGGTCCAACCCCATCGACATGACAAGGCAGGAAAATAGTTCTGATTCACTGACATTTTTGTTTTTACTTCCAATGCCAACATTTTCTGTATTCCTGCTTTCAATATAATATCAGTATGGTACAGTTAAAGGATAACTGGGCCTTATTTTCCCATGTTTTTGGGAAGCATAGCTGCTGTAATGTGATGCAATGGACAACTGTCCACCTCACAGTATGTTCACTAAAGTGCTTGTTTTCACCACTGACAGGCTCAGATTGTTAAGTGTCTGTCAACATTATGGATAGGATTCCTACAAAGATAGAGCTTTTTATTAAGGAAGATAAGATGCTCTTAGTTTAACCAGAAACATCGCTCTACATCGGTACCAGAGTCCAAAGTCGTTTTACTTGAGTTGCTGGAATACTGCTGCAATGATCTGTGCAAAAATACCTGAGTTATTCTTTAAGATTAGGCCAGTGACTGTGGTTATGGTGAATAAAATATGGTTAAAATCCAGATAATACAAAAGGAAAATTCAACTGCAGGTCAACTCTGCAAGAAAGCCAGACGTGCTGCTCCTTATCCACCACCACACCCTTTCTTACCTTGTGATGTACAGAAGCTGCAACATGGACGTAATACCTAGGGGATACTGGGCTGTTTGGTCGGACAAAACAAATTATTTAAAGTGGACTCTGTGAAACTGTGATCTGCATTTTTGACTATTTTCTGACAAATTAACAGATAATGAAAATAATCATTAGAAGCAGCTCTGTGCTGTGCTGGATTCACTCCCTCAGCTGTGCCTCTGCCCTTGGCTTCATTCTGCCAAAAAAAAAAATCTGCCATAAATACAGCCGGCTGGCTTCAAAACAACCAGTTAGAAACCAGTGGTTGGTGTCACGTTCACCACATCCACTATTATTTACTGTCAATGGCTTCAACAAAAAGATGCAGCGTGTTCAGCCTTTAGCCGGAGCAATCGACCCCAAAATCACTACGAGCTTAAGGGACACACAGCTGTATTTGACTCTGGAGGAAGGGTGAGGGGTCAAAGCAACAGACTGATCAATAAAGTAATATATGACTTCACAATATCAGTCAGAGGACATGGGCATTGGATGTCTCATCAGTGGGAGATACACACATAAACATGCAGATACACACAACCAGATGGAAAGGTGAAGCCTGGCAGTGAAGTGCGTGCTCCTGCTACTGACGACGTGTAACTCATGATGAGAGCTCGCAGTGAGAACCCAGCCAGGTTTATTAATACCTCCGCAAAGAGGAATCATGGGTAGTCACGAAGCTGGACTCGGAGTCACAGTATCCGAATTCCACAGCAGGACTGCAGCTGTCCCTCCTCAGCCCTCTCACCTTCTTCAACACAGCCTCGTGGTCTTACATGACCTGCATCCATCTCCGTGGGAACAGTAAATCTCTCATTTAACTTACCTAGTGGGCAGCTGGTCAGATTACAGTGTGTGTTAGATTTCAGAGAGGGGGAGCATGATTGAATGTGCCCTCAGTGACAAGATACCTCTCTGATCCCGTGGATCTCTCACATTCTCAGGTCTAGGACTCAAATGTCTAAAGCACCCCAACCCGCTCCCATTTGCTGCTCTCGCTCTTACTTGTTGTCATGGATACAAAACCCCTTTCACCAGCTCTTTTTCAGCTCTTTTCTAAATGCGACACATGACACACGACCACTTTCCGTAAAACTTCAACCTTTTCCATTTATTTCTATTCATTCGGCTGCACCGAGCTAAAACAGCACAATGAAACTGTCCCTGGAGGGAATAAAGAGTCCTAACAGGTTTACCTCTGTCTGCTGACACACAGTCTATTACTTCATCCGTGTGCTTCTCTGACATGCACACACAAACACACACAAAACTCAGCAGCTGATGCATGCTGCAGGTGGAGGAAGGGACGACCGGGAGATCACACAGACACAGCTCGCTTCCTGTGTCCTGTCAGATTACACACTGTTACTCCAGCCCTTAAACCCATTGTCCAAAGACGCCAATAACAATAGAGAAAGGCTACATATGCCACCTTTGTGCTGCAACCGTAACTCTCTCCTTTTACAGCAGGGACTTCCCTTTCACTCCAAAGATGGATAACATAGTTAACAACAAAGGGATGCTGAGGATAAAGCCCTCTAGGCCCTGCAGAGGACTGTCACCAACAATGACAAGTACACATCCTGCTCTGGATCAGCTCAACCATGTTCAACAGTGATCACAACACCCAACTGGTTTGCTGTTTGTTTGTGTTTTGTTATAACCAATACTAATTAATTGATCGGTTTATTCACAGAGAACAAAAACCTATATATTTGTAGATGCCACCTTGAGCTCTGGGATGATAGATGATTTCCTGCTGTTTTTTTTAGATGAAAAAAGTTGCAGCTTTAAAGGTACCCTCTAGAGTTGTGTGACTAGTAACACTATGGAGCAATATTTCCATGAATAGGTTCCTGTTTTGCACATGCACAAACATGCAATACACATTTCTGCCAGTGCTTTAACATCATTTCACTAAGTGACAGGTGGCGGGAAGACGTCGCAAAACACAGCAGCAGCAACAAAGGGCAAGGAAGAAGACTGAAGGCAAGTAAACACGGATATATATACAAGCTTTGCAAATGTTTTATGAGGAAGAAAATATATTCAGCACCTCGAGGATAAACACAGAATCACTGAACGTAAACATAAACTCTCTCTTTTCAAGAAAACGTCACAGTGCACCTTTAATTTAGTTTTTTCAAAACCTTAAATAACAAGGGAGTTGACAAAGGGCATTTTCATTTACATCCCTGGACGATCTGTTAAAATACTTGTTCGATAAAACATTCTTGATAAAATATGGAGCAGAAAATGCACTGGGTTTTTTTTGTGAATTTATAAACAGAGATTCTTTTAATTTCCTTGGAAGTTTTGTTTGCAAGTAAACAGAAAAATGATGTCCAATTTGAAGCTGGAACGACAATCAGTTAATCAATCTACAAAAATTAATCAATAATAGTTTTAGTAATTTTTTAAGTTAAAATATCAAACATTTGCTTTTTCCAGCATTTAAGAAGTTGATGGGGATTTTTGATAGTAAATATAATAGTAAATTTAATATCTTTAGGACATCATCATGGGCTTTACAACAGGAGATTTATTTTTATTTATTTAGAATCTATTAATGGAGTAAATAAATAAATAAATATATGATGAAAAGCTCTCCCCCACTTATGTGTGATTACTTAAACTCAAATTCTGAAACTCATCACCTGTTCCTGGCAAATTCCTTCCATCTGAAATGAAGCGGGCTGAAACATGAAATAACAATAATTTTCCAAAACAATTCGAACATGAAGGCCAGTGCAAGAATTCTGGACACGTGGCAGAAAAACAGAAAGCTCTGAGAAACCAGGAATACTAAAGACATGAGGGATACTGTTGAGAATAAAATGTACTTTCTGGAGAGGTGAGAGACTGTCACTGATCTAAACAGAGGCTTGGCTATGGGAGGAGGAGTGCAGTTGGTTGGTTTCACTTGTCATGCACCCTTGCAACACTGTCTCCATAAAAACATGCTGACTGCCAGTGCTGAAGGAGAAAAAGACAAAAGGAGAAGATGAAAAAAGGGAGAGGACACTCAAAGGTAAGGGAGAGGACGGGAGAGCAATTGAAAAAACAGACAGCCCTGCTCCATATTTTCTGAGCCAAGAGCTCGGCGAGCAGGAGGAGGGAGAAAAAAGTGAGCTATATTTTTTTTGGATGTTTGGAGCGAGCCCAAAGGTCCTCCTCTACAAGGACACAATGCAATAAAACACTCAAAGATGAAGTGTCTGATAGGGGGCGACAAGGGAGGGAGAGGAGGAAGAGAGGGAAGTAATAGAGGATGCAGTCAGGCCTCCGAAATGAAAGCTAGAGCAGCAGCCTGGTGGGGGTGAAGGAGATGGTTGGGCTGAGGGCAAGACATGCACGAGGGCTATTTTGGGTGTTGGGCGTGGGTCTGTGACAGCTTAGAGAGCCGGAGCCGGCCAAGTCAAACCGCCTGCAGCCAAATGACAAACACCATCATATATGAATGACTTGGGAGAACGACAAGCTTCCCTTTGCATCAGGAAAGAGTAAATCTTAGAAATGTAGTGCACTGAAATAATAAAGTGTAACCCTTCTCGTCATTTATAGAAACAAGGCAAACTGTTGAAGCTCCAGAAACAGAAAGCTGGCTGTCAGTGTCATGCTGTACAGGGACTGTAGGTTGTTCATGACACCAGTGGATTTAAAACCCTCTCTGGGTGGGGATTTTCCTTTTTTCACATCTAAACATTTGTTGTCCTTCGTTCCACTTCAAAGCATCAGTTCACATTTTGGGACATACCGTGCATCTAGTTTGTTAATACGCATGTATGTGAAGACTAAAGTGTAAATATGACACATTGGTGTTATGTGCTGGACGCCAAAGCGAGATACAGTATAATGTGTTAACAAGATTAGTGAGCTTTAGAGGTGCTCATAGGCAGATTTTGTTACTTCTGGGCAGAGCTAGGCTAGCTGTTTCTACCCATTTCCAGTCTTTATGCTAAGCTAAACTAACCACCTGCTGGTGTTGGATCTATACTTAGCATACGCACATGAGAGTCGTCTCATCTAACTTGGCGAAAAGTGAATGTGTGCATTTCCCAACATGTCACACTACTGCTTTAATTAAACCCTAGCATTTAGCATTTATAAGCCGTATTCAAATTAGTCTGTTTAATGTTTATTACTGGATTTCAACTTTATCAGTTAGTGTGAAATGTCTAACGGATGAGGCAAAACACATTTTTATATGAGTAGTTTTTAATTAACTTTAATACTTATATCTATTTATGACTTATCTTAATAGTATATGTTGATTATTTTTATTTCTCAGAATCCTAGACGTGTCTCAAACTTGCTTTCAGTGTTTATGGTTGTTCAGGATGGACTCACTGGAAGACTGGTTGAAAGTCGGCTATCACAGAAAGGGGTGTGATGTGATAAGCTTTTAAATATGTGCATAACGTCTCACACTTCAAACAGACTTTTCTGGAAGGCATTCACACAGTTGCACTATGCATATCTATCTTCAGACTTCATTTCTTCAGAACTTTATTTCGTCCTCTTCATTTCTAACAGAGAAGTGAATTAAACTTTATACATGGCTTCAAGTCTGATGTCTAGAACCTTCTGCTTGATTTCTAAATCATACATCCTGCTTGTCAGGCTGTCGTATAAGCTCCATTTGAACTGTAAGAATTTCAAAATATTCTCACTATTCATTAGCCTGGAAGCTCTGTCAGCTAGTTTCACGGGTTTAATTCATTCTGCACTTTTTATGTAAAGAAACAGAGATGCTCCACCAAAATGGCACAGTCGGCTGATTTCACTAATTAATTATATTTTCTGATTTAAGGTATGGTAATCAGTTAAATAAGCTGACTAGGTGGAATATAAATCTGTGAGCCATTGAGCCTCAACTCTACATGATTGAGAATCACTTCTCTACATTGTTGTGGTCAGTATACAAGTTGTTAGACCACATAAAAGGTAACTAATTGACTTAATCATTCATTTTTTCACCCCCAGCATTTAATTGAAATCGACCATAACTGCCTATAAAACATTACAGTACCAGGATATTTGACTTCCATTGCACAAATCATAATTTACAAAGCAAGTAAAGGTCATGATTCTGTCCACAGGGGCTAAATGTGATACATTATTGATGCCTGTGCAGAAACTCTCTTTTCACCTCCTCTCTGGGGAGGACACAGCACAGGGTCAGCTACGGAGAAACACTACAAGTGCTAGGAGGGAATTGGTGACTTGCTCAAGGACACTCAGTGTTTTTTCGACAGAGGGCTTGAGCCTGTGAGACTTGTTGTTTTTGTTAGTCCAAAAAAATACACAGTTCCCACATGTTATGTCCCCACAAACCCTAAGTTTAGTTTCTTGCTACGAGAAGACACTGATAATAGTTTACAATAAAGGCAATGTTCTTGTGATGTTGATAACTCAGAAATTCTCCTGGTCATAGAAATGAAAGAAAAAACCAGTACAATACAGAGAAAGTGCGAATATGTTGCTAGTTACGCAACAGAGTCCATTTAAAAAGGTGAAAAATGAAGCTTTAAAAATCCTATTCTACACATTTTTAAGCCTATTCTTACCAGTATTAAAAGTTTTATGGCAAACTTATCTAAAAGTCTAAAAGTCAATGGATTCACTTCGTGGGGGTGGAGTAGATCTCTGCAACTGCTTTTGGTTAACTGACCAAAAGCAAAGCTGTCACAGCACTGACCTCGGAGAAAACAGAGCATCCAACATGGAAGATGCTAATGTAGTTTAATTAGCTGTGCTATCACCCCCAACAGAGGAACAGTTTCCAGACAGCTGATGGTGCACACACATCTTTTGGATGAATGTGAGCTTGCAGTTAGCAGCTAGCTTGGACAGTCTTCATTAACGCTGAGAACAGAATCTCTTCTGGGGGATGTAAACAGCACAGTACACAAAGTTTAGATTCATGGTATGTCATGGCATGTTTGCATGTTAGCCATTAGCTTGCTAGCTAGTGTAGTACACCCACCAACCTTGCAAATACCCCGTCTTTCACCAAACCTAATGCACCCTCTGTTTCATGAAGACACACAGATGAAACACATTAAAACACTCTGTAGTTACCAGGCCATGCTTTCATGTAAAACACAACATTCAGGTCTTTACTATGTCTGAATTTCAGCTCAGTGTTCTATCACCATCTCTACTCCAGTCTGTCACGTTGGCCTCTCTGTGGCTATTTTGCTCTCCACAGGACCCAGGCAGCTGACCAACCCACAGCACATGTTTCACGCATTAGGCAGCCTTTTCTCAGCTCCACTCTGCACATTGGTGTTACTACACATGCTGCTATTATTTCTGCATTTGCAGACAGGAACGGAGGAGGGACACTGGAAAAAAAAAAATACAACACAGCGTCACGCCTCAGTGAATCTCTAATCAAGCAACAGAAAGCACATTTATGAGTGTAACTATGTGTGAGTTGGTGCAAATGTTCTTGCACATTATGTCTTTTTGTGCACTCTGTGGATGTCACCACTCTTACAGTTACAGTGGATGGAGCAGATGTGAGGGCGGGGTTGGAGCGTGTTAATGTGTTTGCATGTGCAGCTGCACCTCTGTCTTTGTGAGAAGTGTAGAGCGTGAGAGTGAGGACATTCTTTAAGGTGAGGATATCTGAGTACTCACCCTGTTTGAGGATTAATGTCACATTCATGTCATACTGGGAGTTTCCAAAATCAGTTCCCAAAGTGTTAATAGCATTTACACCAACAGCTGAATCACAATCCTGACTGAAAATATGATTTATATGTAAGTTTGGACGTATCTGATTTGGCTCTTGATAGCATAATAGGGCCTGAAAGCCAAACAAACCATGGACGCCTCGCACTAGCACTGATCGTTAAAGGTAATTAAACTCTTATAACACTGTATTCACCATGTTAAGTACAGAGATCTGGGAATGGGGCATGTGCAGCCAGAAGATCAGACAGCGTGTAAACAAAGCTACAGTTTAGAAAGAGAGAGACAGAGGTGAATGGTAAAGGTTTTACCCCAACAGACCGAGGTCATTTAGAGTTTTACTTCCAAATAAAGACGATTAGGACAGTGATCCCACTCAGGGGCTGAGACCATCACAAGGGTTTCTTTTTTCAGACATTTCTCTAATATTCTCTTGTGAAACTATTCTAATAAAAAGAGAAAATCAATTTTCAGCTGAGCTGCTTCCAACTAATCGACATGCACCATTTGACTTGTGTTGACAGCACTCATGACAATGCTTTGTATTAAAAGGTCACAGGTAAAAAAAAAAGGGTGAAGCTTTATGTGAATAAGGGTCCTCACGAGTACTGTATAGAATTGCAATTGTGTGTCAGTGTATGTGTGTGTGATTGGTTGGCAGTGGGGGGTACATTCGATTTGCTGCACACACAGAGAGACATCACTGATTGAGAGGTAGATGGCAAAGGGAAGATGCGTGCAGCTCTAAAAATAGTCAGGGACATGGATTTTCTACGGAGGGGGGGCTTTGAGACTGTGTGTGTGTGTGTGTGTGTGTGTGTGCGCCAGCTCCTCTGACATTCAGTGGCTACACCCATACACATACAACACAGCCACACACATTAACACACACACTGACGCAAACACTTGAAAACACACCATGAAATTATGATCACCATTCACAGCCTGGGGTCCTGTGCACACAATGCTCCCATACACACTCCACAATACACATACATTTCAGGCCTATAGCTGGGTTTTACACTGCAATTCTCTACAGTACATCACAGTTTTCTAACCTTAGGGCTGGCAACCAATGTGGTGTCTTCTGATGTTAAAATGGGTCCCTTGATAAATTCCTAATTATACAGAAATGACTGTGGAACGTCTTCCAATGGCCTTTGGGCTGCATAGAAGCGCTATAAACGTCACTCGGCCTGCCAATGAATTTCCATTGAGCGGCTTACGAGAGCAGCTTCATTTCTGTCCTCTGATGGATTAAAACACTGCATGTAGTCTACAGGCTCAACCTAAACATTTTCCTTCATAGTTAATAGGGTCAAAGGAAATTTCTGGCCTCAAACACGTGGCTGCTCGCCAAAAACAAAGGTGGTGAACTCCTACATTAATTTACGCCCCCGCTATTCACTCCTTTAACCGTGGTGCTGCGTGGTGAGCAGGTGCAAGGTTGACCGTTTCGTCAGCAGACAGGAGGAGTTGGGTAGAGGGATGGGGTGTTAACAACAAGGTTAACCTTCTCCGAATCAATCCTCCTCTGTGTTATATATGTTCTTGTCCCAGTAGGTGCTGAGAGATGAACCCACAGGAAGAAAAGAAAAGGAAGGTGAGTGAGAGAAGCTGTCGGAGGATGTGCTGCAGGTTAATTTAACCTTTAAAACTCTTTATTTGTCTTTAAATGCCCACAGTGTATCATATATTGTATGAGTTCACTTCTAATCATAACAGAATTCTTAAACTGAGAATTAATGAGTGCACAAAAAACAGAAATAGATATATTGTGCATCATTTTCACAGTTTACCATATTACAAAGCCAATGTGTAATCACTGCAGGAGACAGGGGGTCATGCCACTTAAATAAAAATGACTAATTAATGACTAGTCATCAAATGCCTCCAAAAAATGTCTCCCCTCAGTATTCAGCTCCAACATGTCTCCTGCTTCATGTTGGTGTTCTCATAAACCAGCTATAGTGAACACAACAGCTGTGCACGCAGCTCGTGAACACTTGCCAAAGCTTTTGATCACTCGGTTTTCCTCCGTGCACCATGCACAGCTGATCACTCATAGGTTTACTGCACAGATGAAACACGGTCTGTTTAAATGGCAGCATCAGTGATACACATTAGATGTAAACCAGTGTGTTACTACTGCTGCTGTTGATGGAGACATCTGGTCGGATGTTTTGTTCAGCGTTAACAGTCTGGAGCATCCTGTGCATTTCACTCAGTAAGTTGCCTTTTGAAAACTGGACAAGTTACTGAGTAGAAGTGATTCTGATCATATATTCCAGTTATTGGTGAGGTGTTTGCCCTCTGATGATCACTGTCTCCACTTCACAGTGTCACAGCCTGCAGTTTGTACACTGACACGCCGTCAGTTCCCTTCACACATTCACCTTACATGTACACTGTACATCTGACAGCTCCCTTGACACATTACACCTTCCTTTAATGCAGTGAGGGATGCTTACACACACACACACACACACACACACAGTGATAGGGAAAAGCAGGGGTGGAGGAGTAACAGGAGAGGAGAGCGCTGAGATGAGCCAGGAGAGGAGGATGATTCGACATGTAAGGGAGGAACTCTGATCCATCACAGTGTATGTCCTCTGGTCTCTGATGAGATTATTGGACGGCTCCTCCCTCCCTCCTGGCCCTGCGCTGTGTTGTCTTAAAAAGATTAACCACACCATTGTCTCTGCCAATAATGATGGGATAAAAGGGCCACTGCCTCACAGGGAAAGTTGAAATGCTCAGCGCTAATTCCATCCCATGGAGCGTGTTGCCATCATCCGTCCCCCTGAATCCTCATTACCATTAGCTAACAGCGCAGGAGATGGGATTGGACGCCGGAGTCATGCAATCTGTCCACTAAGCACAGACCAGGAGGGAATTTTCTAGTATTGTACCTGTTAAGAAAAGGCCTGTGCGTCTTATTGAGACATTATCAGGAGGGGCAAACAGCTGACAGACCACAGGGTTAACAGTGGAGCCGGCAGAAAATGGGACTGATTAAAAATAATTAGCTGCGTGGGCTGATGAGCTGCTGATATCATGAACCATTGCCACAGCTTATCATGATGCCATGTCAGATAAGTAACGTTTCAGTTCACAACAGCCTCTGGACTAAACAATCCACATCTACCTGAACAGGAACACTCCTCTACAAACATTTACAGTTTATGGTTAATGGGTTAAAACTGGGAAACATCCTTACTGTTTCCTTAAAGGCATAATTAGGTTTTAATAGTTAAATACAGTTTTTATTTCCATTGGTAAAGGTAACATGTTGATAGCTAAGATCAGGGAACATGTTTGTTTTATTGGCATTGGTTGTGGTTATATGATATACATGCTAACCACTGGATTACCCAATAATGCACTTTTTCAACAACAGTTACCCAAACTTATTCTGATCAGTAAAATGATCAACCATATGATCTCAACTTCCACTTCACTGTCTACCTGTAAAATGTAGTAAACAATAAATAAATGAACTTTGGTTAATTCATGAATTTTTAATTTCCTACTCTTCAGGCAGGTTCTCAAAGATCCTCTGACCGGAGCTTGCTGTCTTTCCCTTGCACAAAATTAAAAACCAAGGTCAGCCAAGCTCTCACCACCTCAGATCAGACAGCTCTTACTCTCGATCGGCGCTGGAAAAATAAACTTTCTTTTTCCTTTTTTGTAAAAATCCATCACATTTCCAACTTCTTTGCTGACTTTGACCTGCAGTGGCAGTTTTCCTGTGCAATGAGGGATTATTATTATATAAATTATATTATCAACATTTCACTTTTAGTCATTCACTTTCCTAAATAGACTCTTAGATAGTCTGGCTCATTTGAATGTTGGCCCATGATCCCAGATCTAGATAATAAACTTGGTAAATATAATGCATGACTAAAAGAAATAACCAAAACTAAGACACAAGTTGTAATGTGGATGTAAAAGGAACATTGACTGTAGGTTGTGCAGGATTCCCAAACATTTAGCACAAAGCCCAGTTGTCCATCTGCTCTCTCACTCTTCCATGTGGATCCACTGCTGATTCCTGAGCATTAAAGCCTTCTGACAACCTCTGCTTTGCTGCTGTTAAATGGAAAGTGCACTAAAAGGCTAGCTGGTGTGCAGCGGGATATCCAAAACAGCCACCCATGTAGAAGGAACATGCAAAGGGCAGGGGATGCACAGTGAAGGAAGTGAGGGGTGGTGGAGCGGTGAGGAGGTCTAATGCTGCTCTCTCTCTGCCTGAGGGAAGTGGGGAGATGAAGATCAGCCAGACAGCCAGTCAGTCAGGGGGGTTGGTCAAGCAGCATTACAGTCCTCTGGGACAGAGGAGGGAAGACATGAATGGTGGGAGAGGTGGTGGTGGTGGTGGGGGATCAGTGGGAACTGAAATGATCGATCCCATCCTCCATCACTCTCCTCATTCACTGTGACATTTGTTGAAAACCTCTCGAGGACGAGCTGCTCCACAGCTGTACATGCCTATCCAATTAAGATGCCTGCCTGATCTTTTGCTTTCATTTGCCTCTGTTCTTCGTTTAACATCCCCACAGAATCCTCATCTCTCTATCCCGGCATCTTCCCTGTTTACCTAGCTTGTATCTTTCTGACCAAATAGTTCCAGTAGCTACATTCAGAAACTAAAAGTCCTTTTTGTGCATTGGTGTTCGGCTTCCTACTGCATCTGATTAGGTAAAATACTGATTTAGCAAATTCTTTACAAAAGACAACAATACCTAATCACTGTATTGTTTCTTGTTCTGTGGCTCTGATGTTCAAATGAATGCTGTAAGAGAGACCTGCAGAAATATAAATAGAAAGTATTAATTATGTTTTGTATCTTAACTTCATTGAAACAATCTGACAACCCCCAGGGCACACGGTTCATCAGGAAGTAATACCAACTGAAAAGGGAGTTTCTGAGGAGCGACGACTAAATTTAGGTGCTGGTTCCTCCAGCTGAAATGCAGGTATGATTCCAGAGTTCCTGTGTTTCTGGAAAAAAAAACCCTGAGGTCAAAAAGTCCAGTCTGCTACTTATTGTTTCAGTTGCAGCACTGGGAGGTTGCACTTCTCTGGCTAAATTTATTCTCATGGTACTCGAGCAGCCTCCCTCCCGCTGGGCAGACTAAAGCTTGCTATAATGAAAAGGCTAAAAGAAAGAAGTTTTTGCAAATACTGTCTGACCCAGGTCTGACTTTGTTCATATTCATACCCCTCCCCTACTGTTTGAGCTAATCCCTCCTTACAGTATGTGTCGTCTTCCTTCCTCTCTTGTTTGTCGAGTTTCTTCTTTGCCCACCCGGCGTGACCGTGTAATTCAGCCTGAACAATACGGGACTGCCTCCTGCAGCCGCTGCTCCTCTGCTCCTCTGCTTTCCCCCATGTCCCCCCTACTGTGTTTGTCAGGAATACAGTGTGTCAGCGACCGGGGAAAGAGAGAGGGTGGTGTGTGGTTGGAGACACAGCAGGATGCCTTAACAAGGTACGGCAGGGACAATCACGGGGGATATGGTCGGCCCCGTCCAGCCAGCTTCTCCTTTTCCATCCTCATCTTCTTTCATTTTCCCTTCCACCTCCTACTCCCTCCATTCCCTCCTATATCTTCTACTTTCCTCTATATCTGTTCCTGTCCATACCACACTCATCACATCCTCTACTTCAGAAAATGCTTCTGCTCACATTTACTTTATTTTCCTGTCCAACCCCCCGTCGGTGACATCGTTATTTTTAGATAGTGTGTAGCTATGTTTGTGTGTGTGAGGTCGGGATGCTGACCTGATTTCCAAGTCATCTCCATGCCAACTTCATCTCCTTCAAGAGCGGCCCCCAACAGGGGAATAACACCTGTTCACAGCCTCCTAGGAGCACTGGCTGGGGGGTGAATACAGAGGCGGAGCAGGGAGGGGAGGGGAAATGTGAGGAAGGAGGGAAGGAAGGAAGTGGTTGGGAGGAGAAAATGAGAGGAAGTCTGTGTCCTCCAGCTGCCCCCGCCCCCCCACTGTGAAACCTGCCACTCAGCTGGAGATGGCTCATTCAGTGTGCATGCTTGAGGGATTAACCTCTATCAAAAAGAGGTCAATGTTGGAGCCACTGGAACAACGTCAAGAGTCGGAAATAAAGGTGTGGATTTGGTTTTACTCCTGACTGACGTCCGCGACCGCTGCTGTGGTCAAAGTCACTGGCTTCACAAGATAAAAATAGACCAGTCATTTTTCAAGACTAAAATTCCTGCACTGATGATTACAAAAGCCATTATGTACCGTATAAGACACACAAGGTTTCCTGTAAACTGCCACCAAAGAAAAACAAGCAGAATAATTATGGAATAATTCTGCAAAACCAAGAATTACAATTAAAGGCAACTCTGCACATACAATTCTAATATTTTAAGCCATGCTATCAGCATGCCTCAAGAGGTAACAACATCAGTCAGTCAGACAGTTGGATGGTCCACTACTGTGGTCCAAACTGAAATATCTCAACAACCACTGAACAGATAAAACTTAGTACAGATGGTCTCCTGAGGATGAATCCTAATGACTTCAGAGGTTTTCCGACTTTTCCTCTAGGCACTGCAGCTTGACATTTCGGGTTTTTAGAGGAATGTCTTGAGTCCAGGTCTGTTATTTCACTTAGAAACCTAATCAGAAAGGACTTTCCATCTGTACTAGGGTCCTTTCTGCAGTGAGGTGCTAATCACTGGCCCAATAGAAGATAAATTCTAATTAAAAGAAAAGACCTATGAATATAAGACTGAAGTCCAAGACGGAGCAGGCCATTATCATTTCGGCCTCACATCAGGACCGATCTCTCGGACTATAAAACTGTCTGGTGTCCCTGACCTCTCATCCCTTCTTCTCTGCACTGGTTCCTTCCATCATCCCAAACCACTCTTTATTCAGTCACCAGCTGTTCACACATTCAAACCTCCTCCTCCTCCTCTTCCAATCTGCCAGGGAGGTACACAGACCGCCTGCCTGCTATATCCGTCTGGCATGCGATGGACGCTTGGATTCTCGGCTCCTCGCTCGCACACAGCCCTCGTTCATTCAATTTGAGCCAAATCCACAGCCCGCCGTCATTAGTTAGTTACCATTAGAGTTATCTGTCTGTCTCTGAGCAGGAGGGCCGCCAGACACAGACTGATGTAAATCAACACAAACAGGGATGACATGTGACAGGGAGGGAAAGAAATGACATGGGAACATGGCAGCCAAAAATGTGGCCCACGGGGGGAAGAGCTGGCTGACATGTTTTAAATGAGTGTCATCTGATCAGGGCGGAGACTTTGTCCTTCAACATTGTTTCCCCCTTGGACACAACAGCACTATGGATACTGAACAAACATGTTTAGCACATTCAGCGAACAATTCTCTCAAAGCATTGTATTTTACGAGCAGGATGATGGCGATGACTGTGGCTCTGCTGGGAACAAACTCAACAATCTAACAATGGCAGCGCTGTTATTATACGCTACACACTGTGACACACAATCACACTGGTATAAAAACACTATTATATGGAAAGGAGCTTCTTTGCCTCTTTATATTATATATGTTGTGACTGGGGAAATACTCTTTTTGCTTCTCCTGCTGACACTTCAGTAGAGATAGCCTGTAAGGTTAAAACAAGGTTCAAATCATTTCGATTCAGAATAAAAATCAACACTAAACTCGCTCTTCTCGCTCCATTTAATGCAAAAAAACAACCAGAGAAATGTTTTATTTTTTGGTTTACACACACTGTTTTCATAACCAAAATAATCCCACACATTATTGATCACTTGATATTTTGACCCTCAGATTTCCATCAGGTAAAATTGCACCAGTACCACAGGTTGCCAGCACCACCTCATATCATCCAAAAGAATCTTGAAACAGGGCTGAATCAAGTGCGTACAAATACTGTACAAAAATACACTGTCAAGTGACTAACCAACTAGGTCATAGAACAACTGGAAATATAAATCCACAGATTTACTGTATGTTTGTTGGTCAGATGTGGGTGGTGTGCCCTATGTTTGACTGGGTCCAACCTCCACGCTCTCCTCTTCCCACTGTGACGCAGCTTCAGCCAGTTCAATGCACACAACACTGCACATGCACACACAGGAGGACGACTTCACTAATTCATTCAAACACAACATTCAAAGCTCTGGCATGAATTGTTAATATGACCAACGAGATATGAATGAACGTTCACAGGGAGCCTCCCTCTCACAGCTGAACAAACGCTCCTGCCCACATGACCAAGATCTGAGCAAAACACCATGACCACAGAGACACCAGTGCTCTTATCTCTGGCCTCAGTCAAACAATCAGAGCAGCACCTGGTAAACACTTCAACAGTCAGTAGCACCTTCATGAAATCTGATTAAAAAAAAAAAAACAAGTCATTCTGGGTGTGCATACATCGTCTTAACCTTCTTAATGCCACGGTTTATGATGCAAATTGTGCACCAATATTTTATCTTTTATTGCTATCTCACTCCACTTAATGACTCCTGTTCAAAGCACGTCTGTCCTTCCATATGTGCAACCCTAAAACAGCCTCCCCACAGTCCTCATCTCTGCTAACTCCCTCAGTTGGCTTGAGGTGGTTGAGGAGAGCCATGTGTATCAGTCGAACCAGCTGCTTCCGTTCACGCAACACTGAAGAGCTTTTACCAGAAGGATGTGACGGGCTGCAGAGGGTCATGCTATCCCACCATCCTCTGTAGAGGCAACCTGACCAACCAGGAAGAGCTGGAAGCGCAGCGACGAGGATGAGATCCCTCACTGGCTTCCCACCAACAAACCACTGCCAGTGGCTCTGCAAACGTGCACCACTCAGAAGTCAACAAACACATTTCCAGAGCAGTTACAGTGGAGTCTGCTTAAACTACTACCAGAATATCAAAAATAGGCTAAATGCCAAGTTTTGCTTCACAATCAAAGAGCAAAGGTGGTTTTAAAGACGAGAGACTCAAACCAAGATCTTAAATTCTCCCCTGACAGAATGCACATTTGACCAGAATGAAATGCAGCCACAGTTCAAGTCTTTCTTTGCAGACTTGTGTTTTATAACAATCAAGCAGAGCATACCAGAGCTTTGTGCTCTTTTCACTCACCAAACATATTCTGCTATTTCCTTTGCTATTGCTCTCCCCACCTACATGGCACATTGAACATATTTCACAGAACGTTTTCGAAGGCCATTCTTGAAAGTGTAAGAAATCATTTACTGAGTGAGGACATGGTGAGTTAAAGGAAAGCGGGTATAAATCACACATTAACCATGTTTTACAGAGTCAATATATGATGCTTGTGACTTTAAAGCAGCACTATTACACACACATTATGTGGGCCACTCAAAAAAAAAAACTTAATCCCAAGCAAAATGATCTTTTTTGCAACTGACCAGCAACAAATCTGGCTTGGGACTGCACATCCTGACTCAGAGGGTGACACAATGTCATGTGACCAACAGCAAAATGGTGAAGAGGAGGAGGAGAGATAGGAAGGCAAAGAGGAGGAGGAGGATGGATGGATGATGTCATTACTAGTGACTTTTCTATTAACAAACATGAGTAATGGACTATTTATCTGATAATCAGAAGTGCAGACTAAAAACACTGACCTGAAAGGAAGCTGTGGGGGTGGAGGTGGGAAGGTTCTTTTGACCAAACTCTGTGCAACCATGTGAAAGGTGTGCATGCATGATTATATAAGACTCTCAGTTTAGGCATACATGTGCATGCACATATTTTTGCCAGTGTACACGTGCAGGTGCGCGCACACACACACACACACATCTAGGCCTTCTTGCTCGTGTGTATACCTGTGTGTGTGTGTGTGTGTTCATGCTATATATTCACTACATGAGCTCAGAGAGGAGCAGCACCATTAGAAGGCTCATTAGCATAATGCAGGATGCAGGGAGAGATGCTGTGTACTTCATTTGCTGTTGCCTGATCCTGTGCTGATGGTATGTGTCACATACAACCCCCCCACTCCCTCCACCCCCAGTCCCACTGCCACACACACACACACACACACACACACACACACACACACCCCTAACCACCCACTCTCTCCTCCTTTAAGTACCATCTCTCCTTCTCCTCTTTACTTTTCTTTCTTCTCTTCTTCCTTCCATTATTCCTTCCCTCCTTGTATCCTTATATACCTTCCCCCCTTAATGCTGAAATAATTAGTCCATAAATTAATTAACAACAAATAACTCAAAATTAACTATCAACAGTTTTGATTGTTATCAAGCAAAATGACAAATATTCCATGGTTCAACGTTATATTATACCTGCTGCTTTTCTCTGTTTTATGTCATTGTAAAGTTGTTATCTTTGGATTTTAGACTGTTGATCAGTTTTTCCCACATTATAAGGATGAAAGGACTAATAGATTAACCAAATTTAAAAGCAACAATAACAACAACAACAGCAACAGACAGTGGTGGAGGAAGTCTTGAGATTTCCACTGACCTGAAAGTAGAAATGTCACACTATGGAAACACTAAAAAATAACATAAAATGAAATGAGGCTTACTTTAAGTATCAAAAGTAAAAAATAGTCAGTGTTATACTAAACTATTGGATTATTATTTCAGATTATTTTAACAGTTTTATATATTGCTGGGTAGTCAGATAAATGCAGTAAAATGTTAAGTATTTCTCTCTGAAATGTAGGGGAGTAAAAGTATAAAGTACCACAAAAGTACTGTCCATAAAAGAACAGCACTGGGGTAATGTACTTAATTACTTTCCACCTCTCATGACAGATTAATCAGTAATGAGAATGATCAGTGGTTGCAGCTCTAACCTACCTGCCTCTCTCTCTTCATTCCTCCCTGCCACCTCCTTTCCTTCCCTCTCGTCTCATCCAGGGTCTCTTTCCCCATCTAATTTCCCTGCTTCCTCCGCCGCCTGTCATGACCCATCTTTGTTATTAAAAATTTAAATATTGTCTGCCTTTTTGCTCTCATTAGACACGTGCGCAGCGGAAAAATAGACAAGAGCGAAGGTAGAGACACAGGACGACAAACAGCTATATGAACTTGATTTGCAACATTGCAAATACATGGCACACGCCTCAGTCGGCTGAACTATGAGGACACCCTGTCTAATTTCTATTGCTTCCTCCGCTGCCTCTCGTGGCCTGTCTTCGTTATTAATCTGACACTTTCCTTCCCCCTGAGTCAACACTTTCTCCGCTCGATATTGCCTCGCCTCGCAGCCAGAAGAGAGGAGGGAAAAACACAGATATGCGCTTTGAATTTTGACAAAGGATGCCATCCCAGACCACTCAACATCCAAAATATTAGGTCAGTCCTGTCTGAATGAGAGGGTGGAAAGAAGAAAAACAGATAACAATGTGTGAAAACAGTGTGAGAGAAAAGAGAGATGTATAAGGAGAGTGCTGCTGTGGTGGTAAACTGCCTCTTCCATGTCATGTCATCAGCATCAATTTGTGGTATTTTAAAGGAATAGTTTGGGAAATACACTTATTGGTTTTCTTGTCAGGAGCCTGATGAGAAGATCAATACCTCTCTCATGTCTGTATGAAGCTATGACAGCAGCGGGTTAGCATAGCTTAGCACAAAGCAACAAAATCTACTTTATAAAACACAAAAATCAAGATGTTGTATCTTGTTTGCTCAACACATTATAAAAACTGGAAGGGTAAAAATGGCACAATATAGTTTTATGATGCTGTTGCCAATCTTTATGCTAAATTAAGCTAAGCTAACAGGCCACTAGCAGTTGCTTCATACTGTACCGATATGAGGCAAGAAAACAAATAAATGTATCTCCTAAAATATTAAAGTATGGGATTTGGAGTGAGTATCTTTGTATTCATGTCATCTATTTTTTGAGATTTAAACCAACAACCAATAAAACTCACAGCATTAGCGATCAACAAGCTAGGAACCTGTTTACGTCATGAACTGACTTTGTTAACCGTTAACAAAGTTAACGTAATGGTGTTGCAAGTATGCCCTAAGCTACTGTTGTATGTTTATAGTAAAGTGCTAGCTTAATTACCATAGTTAATATAGGTGCTTGGTGTTTTTTGAGGTAGGCAGCAGTTAGCTTGCTAGCCCAGTCAACCTTATTTGACCCTGAGCTCTGTAGCCAGATGCATATTGGTGAAAGATTAAAGGAAAAACCTGAATAAATGAGTGGAAAATATACAGTAAATTATGCCTCCATACAGATGTGGTGCATAATACAATTAAGCAATTTGTCATGCTATGTGACATATACAGTATGAACAACGCTGAGCAAGACCATTCGACCTGGATTTTAGATCAAGATGACACAAGGAAATGATTTAAAAAGAGTTTTTATTATTAGGCCTGAAAGGCAGGAGCTTCTGTCTCAAACACTGAAAATACCACGCAATTACCCAGATCTCAAACCCAACTGAACACCAATGGGAGATACTGGACTAGCATGTTAGACAACGCTCTCTATCACCATTATAAAAAGACCAAAATGAGAGAACATCTTTTGTAAAATAGCATTTTTCCCTCCATTTCAAGCGTCTGTAGAACCTACAGTATGTCATAGAGCACTGAGGTTGTTCTTGAGGCTTGTGGTAGCCCAGTACATTCCTAAGACATTTTAATTTGTCACCCATCTGTAAAGACAGACAGCCTACTGTGGTAAGAATCTGTCTAGTCTTGTTAACATCATTCTGTAGTGCTACCGTATTTTAAAACATCAACTTCTCATTAAACACAGTGTAAAAACGTGTTGCAGTTTACTGTATGTGTGCACCTCTGTGCATTTGTGTCTTACATATTATTATTAAACTGAATGTGAAAAGGGTGAGAAGGCTCTGGGATTCATTTGCTGAGGATATATACAGTGCACACATGGCTATTACACACTACCAAAACAGTGGTGAATGTCAGAGGAGGTATGAACTGAGGAAGATAATTAAAGAGAAGATAGAGGAAACACATAATGCGCATACATCCACAGCTGCATTCACACACATACATACACATATACACAAGTACACGTGTGCAGGCAACTCAGCAGCAGCATAAAAGGTCACTGTTGCTTGCACCGCCTTGAGCAATATGTAATGATGTGTCACTGAGATGTCAGGCTCAAAACTACAGCCACTGGAAAACCCTCACTGTGGCTGCCTGTCAGTCCCCCCCGCCCAAAAAAAGACACAGCTGACCTGCACAACACCTGCACTCACAAAGGTAAACATACACATTCATGCATAGTTTTTCAAAACTTAACGCACGCATGCATAATGGCTCATTCTTCAATGCATACATACATACACAGGCTCATCTGCAACCCCCTGTGACCAAACATCACTGTGGAGCAGTCCCTCTATGACGCTCACTAACAGGCGGTTTCCCTCGACTCAGCTGCAACAGTGAACATGAAACCAGGCTTCACACAATGACTGAGCCAGATGAAATAACTGTGTGCACAAGAGAAGCCAGAGCAGGACTGCCGTTACCAAAAAGCTGTATCAACAACAGCGTGATAGGTCATCGCTCCGCTGCCTCGTTCTGTAATCCAAGATCAACAATAATACTACACTGCTTTGTCCACGCCTGCCACCGTAATCCCTGGACAGGTTCCAGATGTAATTTCCTGATTAACCCGCAACGGTTTTCCATATTATCAGATCTGAGAGCTCGGAACACGCACGCAAGATTTGTACACTTTGATGACGTCAAGACAACAATAAAATGAAAGAGGCAGGTTTCCAAGCCAGCAATGTAGGAGTTTGGCAAAGACACAATCACTACACCAGCTGGGATTTTAAACCAGCTTAACTGAATTTACTCAAAACAGAAAAATGAAAAAACCTGAATTAATGTTCAAAGGAGCTGGACACGTGTTATTTACCTTTCAAAAGACCCAGTTCCCAACAGCACTATCCAGGATCTGCATGCAGACAGACTGTATTCCCTGCACCACATGAGGCACAACAGTAGTGGCTATGGAGAATATCTAAGATAAAACTGAACCTAATTATGGTAGAAAAATAAATGTTTTTTAGAGCATTGCTCAACAGCATTTCTCTGATTATATTTCAAGTTGTAATTAGAACCTGCTTCAAATTTAAATACAGTCATTTAAATACTGAAACAACAGCTATAAGTGATTTTTCTTTTCTTTCTTTTTTTATATTTTGCTACTGTGGTCTCAGGCTTTATAGGAGTACTTCATGCTAGTAAATTTTGGAAATAGAAAATAGAACACAAGATCAATAACTCGCACGTCTGTGTGTTAAGTACGGCGCTGAAGCATTAGTGTGAAACGAGGGGGAAACAGCCTGGCTCTCTCCAGTATTCAGCACATCTGAAGCCTAGTGATTAACACATTGTGTATCATTTATTTTCTCCATACACAAACAGAAATTTGTTGTTTGATGGCAAGTTATGTGGATATAACTTCTCCAGTCAGTTTTAAATTTCTGTTGTTGTGCTAATTAAACAAACAGGATACAAAAAATACCTTCAACTACCTCTGTGCCAACTGTCATTTGCACTGCTGATGACCTTTAGAACAGCAAATCAAAAATGAAGCTATTCAGGAACTGGGTAGAGCTTAAATTTCTGCAGCTGGCAAATAAAAATATATTCCCCAATGTTCTTCACACTGCAGATCTTTCAGGTGTGGGGGGTAGCGGCAGGCAGCAGAGGATTCCCTCTGTGCTCCGGTAGCGTTTGGCCGCGCCTGATAGCCACTGAGGGAGTGAAGTGAAACATGCTCCCCGAGGTGACGACACATTTCTGTCTCACATCTGTGAAGTGCTAGGACAAAGAATACGCAAACACACTTACACGTACAGTAAGTGCAAACGTGAACGTACACAGACGTTGGTAACTCCTGCTGATACCTGCACACACCTGCAAACACACACAGGGAGGATCTTTAACTGCCTGCACACACATAACACTTCTGGAAGCAGATTTGTGCACAACAGAAGGAGGTATTAGTAAGAAAATGTATTTGTACCTATTAAGATATAATTACAAAAATTCATCACCCAAATCTTTTCCCATTAGATATTCTCAGCCTGTGTTGGGAGCAGGTAAAGTTACAAGCTGCAGATACAACAGTTTAAAGAAGTTTCTTGAAATTGCAGCGTAAATGTCATTAAATCTAGTCACTTTTTTCAAAATCGGGCTCAATCATTTTCCAAAAAACCATTAAAACCACAACAATGTGGTGCACATGTTTCTTCATTACTGTAAACATGGCCACTGTGGTTTATTTTAAGTCAGTCCCACACACACATTGTCCTGCTGCTGTAAATACTCACTGGAGGACCAAATGTGTATCAATCTGCAGCTAAAAATAGTCCCCAACAAATGCACTACTTGCTCCAATTTGGGTAACTTTTGTTAAAAACTACAGAGCCCAGCAGTTTTAGGGAATTATTGAGCCTTTTTAGAGAGATGTAGCTATATTTGTGACTCATTATTAAAGATTTATGTCTTCGATAGAAAAGAATGGTCTTGGGAGTCACAAACACTCTGAGGAAGTCGGGAATATTGAGAGATGGATTAATGCATTGCTGGCTTTGGTCTTTTTATGGGATTTGCTGACAGTAACAAAAGTATAATATCACCAGCCCTATCCTTTAACTAAGGAAACAGCCTATTTAGAAACACGGCTTGCATAATGGAGAGGTGGGGTGAGGGATCAACAAGCGACACTTTAGATCACAGATAAATTAGACCTACAACTCCACCCAGGAAGCACAGACCTCTCTGTATACACTGCGAATGCTTGTGAAGACATCTTTTATTACCAAATGCAACTGGTATGCAATTTAGCTGTTTTAAATAGCTGCACATCAGCAGCTGCTTCCAGTGTTTCCCTAACTACAGTGTTTGAGTTGCTTCATGTGAGCTACTGGCACCACTGTGTGTCAAGCTAAAGTAATTAGAGCTGATAGCGTAAGCAATTTTCCACAGAGGTAGTAGGATGCTGTACGTACAGTAGACACCATTTACTTTCTGATGACTCTTCAGATGTGGCATTCAGCTTGTGTACCTCTTGATTACATCAAACACACCTTGGCCACACAGTGCAGCTATTTCTAAAAGCAAACCCGGGCGTTAATCCACGGAGAGGCTGTTTACAAGTGAAGCTGCGATTCGCAGAATGTAACAGGAGAAAGGCCGAGTGGGTTATTCCCACTGCCTTGGCAGAGGAATTCCTGAAGCCCACTCTGCACTGATCCCACTAAGTAATCCTGAAATGTCATCTACTCTCAAATTACCCAGAGGAATGGGCCAACACAGATGAAGAGGAGGAGGAGGAGGAGGAAGAGGAAAAGGGGCTAAACAAGAGCGTGGAGCACAGCCCACCTGGGGATCAGAGTCTTAAAAAGCAGTGAGGAAGCCTGACTGAGAGGATCCCTGGTCTCCTCTTGTAGGGAGAAGAGCTGCCTCTTTTTGTGCACTCTTCACCTCCTTCTTTTCTCTTTCTGTTGGTGTGTTTCTTTCTCTTTACTCACCCGTTTCCCTTAATTCTTCCTCTGTCCTTCTCATCTCGTCTCTGTCTGATTCTCTCACCCTCATTTCTATAATTCTTACTCTCACTTTTGTTTCCTCTGCCTCTCTGCCCTCCCTGTTTCTCTCGTTCCCCTCCTCTTGCTGCCATGGCTGCAGAGTGTCATGGCGAAGGGAGATGGAGGTGAGGCTAGAAAAGAGGAAGACGGATGATGGGTGTGGGAAACAGACAGAAATGCACAAGGAGAGGAGCAGCAAAAGGGGAGAGAGGATGTGGAGTCAAATATATAATGAGGCAGGGAGCACCGGGGAGAGGAGACGGAGAGCGAAGAGGATGAAAGAGGGGTGGAGAAACAAGAAAATGTAGGGGAAGAAAGATAGAAAGCAAGAGAGGGAAAATGTAGAGAAGGGAAAACAGAGAGCGAAAGCAGCAGATAGAGGGTAAAGGAAATGCAGGAGATGTTTTTTCCCCTTCCTTTTATTTCCCCCCAGTGTCACCCTGATTATATAAGTGCCACGTGCTAAAAATAAAGCCTGCAGTACAAACTGTGAATGTGAGGCTGTGTGTGTGCGTGTGTGTGTGTGCGTGCGTGCGTGAGTGTGCATCTCCCTCTCGCACACGCATGCCTGCACTTGCCTGCTCATAAAACAACACACTCGGATACACTCTTACACGTACACACCGACCGAGCCACAGTCACGCATCAGATGGAGGCACACATGCAGCGGCGATGAGCCGATGTGTTCACGCAAAACACATTGATGCATGCACACGTACAGCCCAGCCCGGCGAGCCGGGAGACGGGCGCAGATTCTCTCTGGTTGCCATGGCGACATAGCCTCCTTCAGATGGAGAGGAGAAGCGGTATGACTTCCTGGAGGGACAGAGCAGAGCAGAGCAGAGGCGCTCCCACAACCAGCATGCATCACATCACCCTGCCTGCTCCTCTCCTCACTCTTCATCTTTTCTCCTCCTTTTGTTCTGCTCCTCTCCTCTCTCTTAGACTAATTTCCTCCTCTCAAGCCGTCGCCAGTGTTTCATTTGTCTTATTTTCCTTTGTGTGTTTACTTGATCCCCCCCGCTTATTCATAATTCCCATCATCAGCCCTCCAGAGAGGCCTCGCTGGCTCGGGGCCGGGTGCCACAGGTCTGAGGCTGTGGTGCCACCGGAAGATGGAGGATGAGGCTGCTGAGGCGGCAGCTCATCCCCTCCACACCTTCATCAGTAATCTCCTCATGTGCTGCTTGTGATGTGCTCCCCTCCATCCATCTCTATAAGCGCCTGGCAGGCAGGAGACAAGGGCCTCTTAGAGCCGGTTTCATCTGTTTTAGCAGCGCCACTCCTGCGGCCGAGGACCACATCACATCAACTTCCATCAGGACGACGCCCGGGGAGAACGAGGGTGTGCGGAGGCTGAGCAGGGAGAGGCACTGTTACTAGAAACATGTGATCCATCCTGATGACATTTGGAGCTGTGGTGAAAGAGCAGCGACCCAAAAACTGGCCGAGGCTCAGGTGATATTTTCTTCCCAAAACGAGGGCACGTGCATTCGTACAATCGCCAACACTCACATCAGTTAAACACTACAGGTGCTGTGCTGCGTGTGTGTTCCCCAAAATAATGGTGATACACATACAGTAGAGCTCTCACACTCTTTTTCTCTCCGTCTCACACACTGTCACACAGCCTATATTTACACACACACACACACACAGTTTATAGAGGTTTTGCAGTTACATCACAGATTCCCTAGCAACAACTGCCTGTGCTGCTGCCATCATGGAGGTCCACTGGAGAATTGGCTGTACTCACAACAAGACCTAAATATATAAAAACGTAGAAAGAAAAAGAGGAACCTGTAAATAAAGGTTGTGGTGTGGCTTAAAAAGGACACAGCTCTGTTAACCATTTATTCACTGCCAGAGGAAGCTGAAAGGATAACTCCGCTGATATTCAACATTTTTCTAACTGTCAACAAATGAACTACAGAACCTGACATAAAGTAGTTTTCCTCTGTGTCACAGAGCTCCACTGTTGTGCACAAACATATCATTAAGCCACCAAACACCATCCTTCTGCTGTGCTCGTTGGAGCACAAAATGTGTATTAATACACGACTAAAAGTAGTTCTCAACAAATGCACTGTTAACTCCTATTTGAGTAAAGTTTTCTAAAAACTACAATGACCAGCTGTTTTAGGAAATTACTGAGTCTATTTTAAAAATAAAACTATATATTTGTGAGCTGTGTTTAAATATTTATGTCCCCAGTAGAAACAAAGAGCTTGGGGTTCAGAGCAGACTGGATATAGGGAAGTCAGACACTGCTGAAAAATAAAGCATTGATAGTTTTGGTCTTTTTGTGGGACTCGCTGACATTTAAACACCAGCCTCATACTTTAACATTAACATGCCACTAACAACAACTATTAAGGGAAAATTCCACAGAAAATCTGTCTCTTAAAGGTTTGAAAAGTTTGTGGTTTGGATACCAATGACAACTCAGAGTCACGAAAAGTGTTATATTTAACTTTAACAACAGAAATGTGGATTACGCTGCAGGGACGGTTTGGGAACCTTCTATGGATGCTTGGATACATTTTTGCTGTAACTTTGGGTCACCTTTGGCTACCTTTGTAACTGCTGTGAATTGGAGCTGACTGCAGCTTCTATATTGTGTTTAAGAGCAAACTATAAACTTTAAAGAGCTGCCTTTCAAGGTTACAGGCACTGAGTGTTTGGTATTCCAAAAATAGATTTATTTTAGCTGTTTCCCTCCACTATATACAACAGTTTGCATAGGACCGAGTTGTTAAAAAGAAAATATAAAGGGTGATTTTAGTTGACCAGTTAATAGGTAGTTAGCTAACATTGCTAACAGGGTAAGATGATCAAATCAACACTGATCGGATGTGTCAGTAGCAAAATGATCAGCTCCCAGCTAAATCAACACAGAAATTAGCCATGTCAAACACAATTTTCTCCTCAGCCAGCCACGTCTTCAGTTCAGAAACACAATCTGACATTCACAGTCATTGTTGCTCGAGACCTTGGGGGCGCCCTCATGGTCCCCAGGGGGGACATTACATCATTCGAGAGTCCTTTATAGAGAAAAGTTCAAAGGAAGATACTGCCTACTGTGATACAGCCTTTTCTATATGAAGGCTTTTTTAAACCATCATTGCTCACTCACTACTCGAGTGCTCTTTGCATACCACAGATGATGTTCGTAGTGTATAATGTATCCGTGGGTGATATGATTAAGCCACGACACAAATCCAGACTGAGAACTCATCCACATTTGGTCACGAGGCGACTTTAGACAGCTTGTAACCCTATAGCCTCCGAGGCGGCCCCTGGACTACATCTGAGGAATGTGCTGAGTTTACTCCTTCAGCCCTTGGACTCACTCAAGCACGTACATGTATGCAGATGCGGTACACAGACCAAACACATTGTAGGTACGTCTAAATATCCATACTGTTGGCATTAACACATGTATCCTCTTCTAACAGGGACACAGTATGTAACTGTAACCATGGAGCTCACCTTGCAAAAATCCCCTTCATCTCTTGTCACCAATAAAAGCCTGGATGGCATCCCAAAGGCGTTCTCACATAGCCAGCCATCTACACATTTTACTACACATCTCAAAGTGCCTTCTACAGTCCGTAAAATGCTGCCACGGCAGTAAGCACAGACATAGATACTCGCAGGCCATCTAGGTACTTGCATCCAACAGCTCCTCGTCTCCTTTCTACGTCTGTTAGCATTACAAAGTCATTCATTCAGTCTATTTCACAGCCTGTGAACAATGCAGACAGCCCGTTATGCATAAGTTGACATGGCTTGGCTGACATTACGACAGCCTGTCAAAAATAAAGAAAATAAATGCTCAGATTTTATTCACAGACGGTCTAAAAATACCTGATTTGGCATGGAAACTTCAAGCTGAGGAGGAAGCTTGTACCCCACCAGCAGGTTTTATTTTTTCTATCTCTATGTCTCTGCGTGCTTCTATCACATCACGTATTTGCCTCTCTCTCCCTGTGTTTCCCGCTCTGTCACACAAGCCTGTCTCCAAACCAAATCAAGAGGCTGAAGAGTCCCATGAGCTCTCTCTTGTCGTTTCTTCCCTTTTGTCGAACTCTCCAATTATAGCCGTGTTCAAAGACTGGACTCTCACACAAAGAGCACTTTATACACTTTCATTTTTCCCTTCATATTCATCCAAAATGACTTTGAGGTCTGTGCGAATTAGCTGGGAGTCTTACATGTTTGTTTTACTCTTTTTTTTCTGTGTGAGACAGACAGAGAGAGGTATTCAGAGGAAAGAAATATGTGTGTTATACTGGATTTCTTGTTTTTATGCAGGAGTTTTATAACAAGATGCCACTTATGCAATACTTCTGAAAACTCTCGATGTCAAAAATAATAAAGTTTATGTGGCTAATATTGTTGCTGCCCATAAATAAATAAATGCAGGTTGCATTCGCTAATTCAGAAAATGAAACACACAAGAAAAATGGTCCTTGAATTAATGTGTTTACTAGGGCTGCAGTTAGTGATTATTTTCATTATTGATTAATCAATTAATCAGTTGGGGTTCTCCAGTTTACCAATTAATGTTGTTCACTGAATAAAACACTGATAAATACTCATCAGAAGTTTCTGCGAGGTCAGGTCCCAATGAGTTACGGTGGTTTTAGCATCTGTTATCTCTGGTCTCATATGGCGGTGATTTTAACTTTTTTTTTTTTTGTTTTTTTTTTTTGGTGTGGTTAAAAGAAAACAGTGATTGATGCTGCATTTGAAAAGTCTACAATAACTTTCATCTTAGTTTTTAATGTGCCTGCTTCTTTTACTTCCATGCAAGCATTAAAAATAACTGACATAAAAAGAGCTTTGGTCACTGTTTTAAGAAATGTCTGAGGAAATAATAAAACACTGTAACTGTAAGCGAGTTTATTTTTAACCAAAATCAAGGCATAAAATGCATCTTATCTATAAAAACCACATGCTGGACTCATGACCTCATTACTTTTTAAATCATGGCTGCAGCCCTGCTTCAGATTACTTATTTTGTCTGACAAACAGCCCAAACCCAAATACACACAAATGATAATGATCAACAAATCCTCACATTTGAGAAGCTGGAACCAGTAAATGTTTGGGATGTTTGCTTAATGAACAATTTAAACTTTTAACTGATTATCACAATTTGGCGATTATTTTGTGTCAACTAATTGAAAAAAAAACAGTGCTGATGTTTACTTTTGTCTAATAAGGACTGAGAGTTATATTCTGTTTTGTTGCTGTTGTTGTCTAACAAGTTAAACACAGTTTTCAGTGAAAGAAGAAAAGCATTAGTTTTGCTAAAAATTTGGAGATTCATGGGTTTTTTGTCATGTGTGTCATGCTGTGTAGAGTTTATGCACTTTATTAGCAACTATATTACAAGACAAATTCCTAAACATTTATCCACCTCAACTCCACAACAGCTACAGATAAAACAATGAGATAATTCATTTATTAGCTTATCAACATAAAGTAAATCTACATCGACAGCATGTTATAGTAAGCAATTAATTGCCTTTTCAGGAAAATCTGTCAAATATTTTCTGGTTGCAGCTTCTCAAAAGTGAGGATTTTCTGTTTCTCTCTGTTTTCTATCATTGTAAATTGATCATCTTTGGGTTTCAGAGCCCTAGAAACAGTGAAAGTCAACATAAATCGTAAGCCAAGTGTATGAGACAAATTCAAAAGCAAAATGCTTCCTCAAATGAACACTTGAGCTAATTCTCATGCATCTGCTTCTGGAGATGAATCGTTGACACTTCAAAAATAACTTGTGTTTGCAGTTCACAGTGAAGATTAAACCACACCATCACTTTCAGTGCTGACAATGAGATTCATCAGCCTGAGCATTCTTGGGGTGGCAAACACCTGCACTAATCCAGGTCTGAGTCTGAATGATGTCCTCCATCCATTATACGATGATTAAATCATTACCCCCCACCCCCTGCTCCCCCAGTCGCATCACTGCTATATGAACCAGACATTCATCAAGGCCTTGTCGCTGCTTTTTTGGCGAGAAGGTGAGCGCTGGGAGACTGAGGACAGGGAGGAGCATCCCTGCCATGCAGCCAAGCAGCTCCAGAAAGTGGGACATGATGGGTAAAGACCCAGTGACCCGTCAGGCCAACGGTCTCACACACACACACACACACACACACACACACATACACACACTGGCCCTGCTGCTGCTGTAGCTGAAGAGTAGCCAAAACTCAGAATCTGAAAAAAAGGAAACCTCCTTCTACAAAATCAGTATTAAATAGATTCGCCCCAATGAAAAGAAAAAACATTTTCTAAAAAAGCTTAAAGGCAGCATCTATTCTATTCTATTTGCTCATAACATGAGCTACAATTATTAGCATGTCGGGCTAAAAAACTTCTGCAGTGGTGACCAAACCCAGAATTACCTCTCCAAGCCAAAGGAGCACATCATTACCCAACTATTAACCATTATGCTGTGTGGTTACAGATTACATTTATATCAGACTTTATATTTATGTCTCCTTTAACAGACGGAAATATTAAAAAGTCATCTGAAAATAGCATTTCAACCAACCCATGGAGCTAATATTAGCTTAATTATTAGCCATTGTTGGTTAAATCTGCTAGTGTCGGCTGTCATTTCAGCTGACAAAATCAACGGTCGCTGGCTAGAAATGCTAAGCCTGCTCTTACATCATATAAACCCTGTCCCATGTGAGAAGAGAAAGCTTGACAGGCATAGCAACAGGACTTAGTGAATGTCTAATCAAATTAAGGTAGAGGCAGATAGCTCAAAATCAGGGCAAATTAAACCCAAAACCACCTGCTAGGCTGGATAGTTGAGTGAGATGAGTGAGAAATTTTGGTGTGATTCAACCATTTAATGCTAAAGTTCGTTCCTCCTGTGCTTTTTATCATTTATTTATTTTTTTTTTTTTAACAAAACATCTATAGAGCATTTTGGAATGAAACCTTTCAGCTGTTCCAGCTAGCTGCCACTCCCATCCTGCCTCTGACAGCAATTAAAGCAACCCATCTCACTGAGGCTCCTGTTCAATACCAGCTCTTCCACAAGGCACTGCTTTGAAACTGTCACTACTCTGTGCGTGTGTGTCTGTCTGTGTGTAACTGACAAAGACTGAGACAGACCAAGAAAAGAAAGAAAGAAAAAAAAAACCTCTGAAAGACATTAAGACGAGCAGGGAGAGACATAAAGAGGAGATGAAGGAGAGACAGCGAGTGCTAGCCAAAAAGAGAGAGAGAAAGATCTCAGACGGAAACAGTTTGTTCGGCTTCACAACGGGGGGACACTCGGCGTGGAAATGGAGTCTGTGCTCTGCCAAAGGTGAATCCCTATTTATGGTCTGCAATTATAATTACATAAGACCTCAATTATTCAGCTGCAGCTCTTTCAGACTTTCATCTATTACTCATAGGGCAAAAGAGCCCTATCAGCTCTCAAACACACAACCAGGAAACATCTGAGTTTCCACAGCAGCCGTGGCCGAACCTCGTCTGTGCATCTGAATGGTAAACATCAGGGGTGTGGATGCGTATATGTGTGTGGGTGAGGGGGTGTAACACTGCTCTTGTGACACAACTCTGTTTCATACCTGCAGCTGGAGGGAGAAAATCTACAGCTTCTTATGAAATCTCATTCCCAGCGAACAATCCCTCATCAATCTATATCTCCCCCAAGTCGGAGCCGGCCTTCCCTCCCCTTCGGGCACCACATTTGTTCTGTTCTCCTTTTGCTTCGACCATTGCTGCATTCATCAGTAGGCAACAGAAATTCTATACCACTTTTTTTTCCCCCCCTTATTGACATTCTGATGAAATGGCCTGGCCATAGATGACAGGCAGCAGATTCCCATTAGCTGGGGCTGCCATGCAGGGCGCTGCTTCCCGAAGACAAGATATACCATGTTTAACCAGGACCCATCAACGGAGAAGCACCTCCACCTCAGCTGTCTCCCCCTCAAACAAACACACACACACACACACACACACACATTTCTATCCACAGACTTGTACTCCATCTTTAATCAGGGCTGACTCAGAAGCAGGCCAAACTTCAAACATCATAAGATTAAAAGTGTCTGCTACTGCCTTTATCTTGACGCCAAATTACCTTGTCAGAGTCCGCTTGGTTGTTCGCTCAAATGAGGTACCAGATCACTTCAAACTTAGGATTAAAAAAAAAAAAACAGTATAGCAACTGGTAATTTTGACAGATCGACACTGCAGTAATTGCTCAATTAACAGTTTCATAAATAGTGGCAGAAGGAATTAGAACAATTTTGAGGATGTCAAAACATCAAAGGACAGATTTTCACAAGAGGAAAGATGAGAAACAACTCAGGCTTCAGAACGAGCTGTTTTAAATATCTCGGAGGATTGACGCTTGCAAACCAGAGCACCGAAAGCGAGAGGGAACGTGAGGGATGAAGGAGGGAGGGAACGTGTTAGGAGTGAGAGATGCCTGTATTTCTGCTCACTTTGATGTTGAGATCTATAAATCAAACAGAAATTGGAGGTTTTTCTTTGGTGATTGTGAAGGGAAATAACAATTTGCCTTTCACTAATTTGATCCCTGAATAATAGTCATGGAAATGTCTCACAGGCTTTATTTCAAAAAAATTATTTTGTATTCCAATCTATTATTTCAAGTTTGAAGTCTAATTACAGGATCTGTTTAAAATGGCCATTCTGCACAGAGAAAAGAATTAGCATCATTACTATACAGCAGGTCTAGGAAGTAAAATGTGCAGTTTGGGAAGTGAATTATCATCCACTCAGACATTCCTAAAGTTGTAATTCTTATAATCAATTCATAAAGAAATTACTTAGAAACAGGACATTAATACTATTTTACAGAAACCAAGATCCTGTTTCTTTGTTATACAATCCTTCAAACTTGATTCACTTTAAAGGAACAGATAAACGCTCATACACTAAATACGATGCTACACGTAGCATCCCAGAATTTACTAATCATTTGAATACTGCTTATGAATGCTAAATAGCGCGATTTTGTGAAATACACTTGTTAAATTTTTGCCACATTAGATGGGAAGACTCTCTGTACCCTAAATATAAAGCTACCGACAGCAGGTGGTTAGCTTAGCTTAGCACAAACACTGGAATCAGAGGCAAACCGCTAGCCTGGTTCTGTCCTAAGGTAACAAAAAATGTCTTCTAGCACCTGTAAAGCTCACTAATTAACAAATTATAACATGTTTGTTTAATCTGTACAAAATCCAAGGTGCAGGTAGGCAGATTTTATTACCTGCCAAGAGAGACAGGCTAGCAGTTTCACCTTTTGCTAGAATTTATGCTTAGCTAAGCTAACCACCTGCTAGCTGTAGCTTCATATTTAATGGACAGTCATAAGCGTGGTATCAATTTTCTCTGTTAACTCCCTTCTAGACAGTGAATCAGCAAGTTTCCCAAAATGTCGAACTACTGCTTTAAGTCACAGGCTCTCAATCTTGTTAGGAGAAAAAAAATATGAGCTAATGTTAGCAGATCTAGAGTGCGAATGGCTCTTTGATGTTGCAAGTATCCCAAGGGTCTTCCTTAAACTGATAAAAACTGTCGTTACAGTTCCCTGAAAAACTTAATAGAAATAGTTTTCACACACGCAAAACTGATACCTACAAAATCTCTTCCCCAGAAAGCAGACTTCCACACTAATTCCTACTTTAAAAATTTCTTGTGCGATTAATTCTGGAAACTGAAAACACTGATAAAGTGACATATACCCATGAAACACAGTTACTTGAACATTATTCTGATGAAAGTGACAATAAAGGAAAAGAGACTCAAACAAGAGGAAATACTGGGTTATAGGACAGAAGTACAGAGGCGAATGCGACACTGAAGCCCATCCACTGGGACTGTATAGAGAGATCAAACAGAATTCATAGCATTGGAAGTTTTAATTAGGCCTGTCTAAAGCCTCGCTGCCTTCTCTTTATGAGGTCTCTGACAATGAGAAGAAGAAACACGTGCAGCCTGTCTGTTTCTGGTTTCAAAGACCTGGCTCTTTCTTGACACCCACTTTGGTACAGTCCTGTATAGTTCAATGGGAAGAACGAAGCATTCATTTCCCACTGGAGCCACTTGTGGTACGAATGAATGGTACAGCGAGGTGCTGTGGATAAAAGTGTCAACCTAACAACATCTGTTTTATGTGTGTGAAACCATGTGATCAGCAAGAGGCTGCTGGTTAATGCAACACTGAATCTCACACCCTGACCAAGTGTTTTGTAATAAATAGCAGCCTTAATGTAAGGAAAGCGACAGGAATATGTTTCCTCGGAGGATACATTTAGAGACGGAGACATGGGGAGCGTGCAGTTTAACACTTAAACAGGGTGATGATGGAAAATAAGGCCATAAGGGTTGAAGCGGTGAATGAGGGATGACTGATAAGTTTGTGACCTAAGGTAGAAGGAGATGAGTTGAGCAGCTCTGGTTCAACTCTTTGTGATTATGCAGAAAGTTTGAAGCTAAGGGTTTTTATGTTTCACATAATTTAAAGTTGCAAGTCAGCACTGTCTGAGAAAATGGTCCACAGTGACGACGTCATCATCACTGTCAAAATGGCAACCACCGAGCTCCTTCTTCATCTTGGGTAAGAGGTAGTGGGCTGAGGTGAACAGGGTTTGTTGTTTTTGATTTAGCTAAATCCTGCCTTAACAATCGTTTTAGTCGTCTAACCTGCACTCACTCTCACCCTGCAACACTGTCAGTGTTTACTTCTCTTTGCATCTCAGTGCAGTTGAAAGTTGCTGAGATAAGATGACATAGACTCACTTCCTGAGGGAAGTACACGTTTCTGGCCAACAGTTAACATGAGGAACCAGACAGACAAACATGTACTGTGTGTAACCATTTCCCATTTTCTTGATTCCCCTTCCCCAGAGGACTCACACACAGGTTTCAGTGCAAGTCTGTCAAAATTAAAACAGTCCAATACCAACCCAGTCTCCTAGAAATGATGTTTCTGTACACCTAAACTGCAACAGTAAATTTGTTTTGTTGAAGTGTTACGGTTATTAATGGCAGTGTTGTGTCGCTGTGAACTTTTGGAGATTGATGTAATTCATTTTAATGTAATTTCATTAGAGTTTAAGTTCCTTTTTTTCAAATGACATATATCTCATTTTAGAAACAACTCCCCTTCCTCTCTGACAGTCTGAAAAAGGCCAGCCAAGGTTGAAATGTTGCTGAATAAATAACAGGCGGAGCCTCAATCTGGCGTGCAGCTTATCGTTTTCTGCCTTTTTTTTTTTAGTTTGTCATCAACCAAACAATCTCTTACACATTATCTTGCTGATCTTGCGCACAGATCTGGCCTGACTGTCTTCTTTTATCTCCTAATGACTGGGGATTTTCATGGTGTTGGCTACTATAATCAATGCTTGTCGTGAGGAAATTCAATCCCATCTACAGTAACCAGGGCCCTGCCTTCCCTTCCTCCTCCTCCTCCTCTTCCCCACACCTGGTCAAGCCTCATCAAATCTGCCAACACACGGCACAGAAATCTGGGGGGCTCAGCTCTCATTTTCTCTCTCATTCCTTATTCACCCGTCCTCTCCTCTACTTCTTTCCACCTCTCTCTTTATCCGTCTCCCTTGCTCTTTCACTTGCTTTGTTTTCCTCTCATTTTCTCCTGTCTGTCTCAGATGCTTTTTTTCTTTCTTTCTTTTTCTGTTCTTCTCTGCCTCTCATTTTGTCTCCATCATTATCTCCCTGCACCTTTTTCCCTCTGATGCCACCTCGGCCTCACACATCCTCCCTGCCTCACCCTCTCTCCGTCTCCTCACCCTCTTCATCTGTCTCCCTCCTTCTTTATCTCCTCTTGCTCCCTGCGTGTTTCATTTCACCACCACCTCATCCCGCCTGCTGTCCTGTTGCTGCCTCAGTTGGTGGCATGTTGAAGAGCACGGCTACACCGAGCTGGATGAAAACTAACATGACAGGTGCCACGGCTGTGGCAGGAAGGCAAATGTATTTTTACGTCCAAGAAATGACACCCTCTCATGTCCTTTGACATTGGTCTGAAGGTTAGAAAGGTTTTATTCCCTATAAATACTGTTCAAAAATAACCTGCACGTACATAGGTTGTAAGCACCGTGCACTCCTTAGAGCTGTGCAGTGGCACATCAAGTGTCAGCAGCTTTATTTTCTGTTAAATTTTACATTTCATGAGCAGAATTATGAAAGACATAAAAGGGAAACCAGAATTACAGTTTAATACATTTAAATATTTGAGTATATAGTAGCTTAACCACATCAAATTGTGAATTACGCTAGAGTTAAAAGCTAAGTAAAGCTAGTTTCATCTTTATGGTTTTATTCTCCACAACTGGATTAGGCTGCTGCCTCATTTATGTGCGATAACAAACAAAATTATCAAGATGTTCGTTCACCAAAATGGATATATCTTAATTACAGGAAACAGTGGGGGAATACTAAGTAATTTTACCTTTAGCTGAGGCTAGCGGTGGCTATCACCAGCTCTTGTTTTAGTTAGCTGTAGGTGACAGTTTAGTTTGGCAAACTACGCACTCATTATCAAAAAATATAATGCATTATAAAAGTCAGTATCAGTCATGTTAAGTAATGTAATATCCAAGTAAATGTGTTCAACAGAAAATGAGGCAACGTTGACTTTTCCTTGACTGACAGGTTCACAATAATGATTGTTTAAATTATATTTTAATATTACACAAGCAGAGACCTGTATTTAAATCAGAAAAAATACTTATAATATTTTTCTCAAACTTCTTTCTCCTATAATTAATCATTTAAGTCATTTATAAAGGATTTAAAATGTGTTTAAAAATTGGTCTTTTATTTAAAATGTGAAGATCTACTGCTTTTCTCTGTTAAAAGACATTAATATCTGGTTGGAGAAGAAGTCACCTTGATCTTGTTCTCAAACTTGCCCCCGTTCAGAAGCTGGAAAAAATTCACATCTTCCTACTCCACAATTTTTATCATTAATGATGATAGAAGAAGCAACTGATAAAAAAAAGATTCAAGTTGAATTTTAGTGAAATAAAGGTCCACACAATTACATCAGCAAACTCTTGTTTCCCTACATAAATCATACTAATTTAACTTAATTTCACTTTATAATTTTTCCCTTTGTCAGCAGAATATACATGCCACTATGATCATGACATTATTCCTTCTGTTAAATGTGCATAACCAGTTTAAACCCACAAGTTTGACACTTGCTGTGACACTCAGTCCAGACCTCTGAACAGCCTTCAATCCAAAGCATAATTACAGGTTGAGACAGAAGTAGGCCAACATCTATAAAGAGGGGAAGGCACATACGGAGGCACTGCTGAGGGCTTAAATAATAAATATGAACGATGGTGGGGGTGAGAAGAGATGAAATGGAATTAGCACAATTCAAATGAAAAGAAATTAACGCTGAAATAAAGGGGAGGAGGATGGAGAAAAAATAGACACGAGGATAAAAATCCAAGAAAGGTTGCTTGAAAATAGGCTGGAATAGATTTAAAAAAAAAACCAAGAGAAAAATGCAAGGAGGGGGAAAAAGAGCATAAGTGAGCCAGGAACAAGGGCCCCCAACACGATAAGAGACAAAGGAACATGAAAAGAAGAAAAGGAGAGGGAAATGAAAGGGGAGATAGTGGAGGAGATTAGGTTGAGTGTTGTAAAGAGAAAGAGGTCCCGCAGGCCTTGGCAGAGCTGTGATCCCAACAGCGTAACCTCTTCATCTTTCGCCAGCTCTCTCGACATGACAGCTCTACCCATCTCTGGACACCAGAGGGGCAGCATGGGCACAGTTGTTTGCCAAACTGACCCTCCATGGCCCTCCTCCCCGCCCTCCACCTCCATTACCGAGCCTCTGGCACGACTGGCCCTCTTACATACATGTGAGCTTAGGCTGGCCACCAACATGGAGCCAGCATGGGCCTGGATTAAAACCACCAGACTGGCAATGTGCAATAAAAGCACCAGAATATGTCCTTTGATAAATATGAACACAATGTCACAATGCTAGCAAACATTAGCAACATTAGCATTAATTTGGAGCTATATGGCCATCTGATGGATTTAAGTCCAGTATTTTCTCTCCTTTCCACACTGCATTGGTCTTGACCAAATTCTGACAAAAATATATGGCTCTTTAACTTTCTAATTACGCCACTATCTTCACCAGCTAGTTGCTAAATTTGTATGTCTGCTGTTTGCTGCTGAGCAGGCAGCTCAGTGTGTTTTTAGGGAAAAAAAAACAGCTGCCTTCTAAACAATGAGCTGAAAGGCACTAAAAGACTGAGTGGAACTAGACAGTCTCAGGAGATAATCATCTGTGGCTTCATAGCTTTCTTTTGTAAAATCAAGGTTTATATTTCTCAATTGTGTTTTCTCAAATGTTTCTCAATGATATAACAACCTGCCTTGTTATTTCTCATTTAAAGATGCAGACGATTAAGGAAACACCAGACGATATGTGTTGGAAACAGATGATATATTCCATCATTCGTTATGATTTCTTCACCTTTTAACAAAATAAGGATTTAAGGACTTTGGGAGAGAATTCTTGTCAGAAATGATGTGATAAGAATCTCTTTTACAGTGCAGAAGTCAAATAAATTCAAGATGTAAGGTCTGTTGAATGTAGACCCCACATATTTGAAGTTGTTCAACACCTGTTACAGGTAAAGGGAACAAATCTGAGGTCTTGGATTCTTCTGATATTATATTCTTTGAAAAAATATAAGTACAAGAGAAAAAAAAACTTGGTGGGTAAAGTAAAAAAAACCCACCCCAAAAGAGAACAGACTAAAATAAGAGGTGGCAAAGAAACAACAAAAACATCAGAAGTCAACAAGAAGCACAACATACAGGGAACAAACAGACATTTTATCTCTGTAGTTATACATGGAAGATTCAAGTGTTGCTGAACATGGACCCGTCGACCGTGCATTCACCAAAGCACATAAAAACCTGAGACATCTAATACCCGGGGCAGGTGAGGCAGACAAAACTTCTGATGGCTAAGATTGTGGAAGTTTTTTGAACAACAACTAGAAAAAACGGATAAAACAAGAAAGGAGCATAAATATAGTCTCTACAGGTGAGACAAAGAAACCCAGTGGGAATTATAAAAAGCAGCTCGTCCCCAAAGAGAAAAACTAAAACAAAGACAAAACTGACATCAAAAATCCACAGGGGCAGGAACAGAAATCCAACTAAATGTGTCGATAAAAGATGAGGGGACTAAAACAGACGAGAGTAGATGTGAAGTTGCCTGGATTTGGGCGTCGTCTTCCTGTTTTGCAGAAGTCATGGGGTAACCTTTAACTTCAGCTTGCTTACGCCTCCCTCCGGCCCCTGCTTACATCTCCCTGTCAAGACACCACGAACATCATCCTGTGCTCAACTTCTTCTGCCATGATTTGTATTGTGCTGTCTGCCAAAATCCTCAGGGCTTGGAGTTATCAGACAGCATTCCCCCTGTTGTGAGCATAAGTAGGAGGGATTGCTGTGCTATTACCACATTCATTTTTCTCAGAATGGTTTTGAGGTTGATGTAAATATCATCATCCAGGAGAGCAAGGAGAGGCCTAAGAGTAACCCTTCCCCTGCTGCAGAGCATAAGTCGCCTAATAAGTCTGCCACTCCAGTATCAACAGAGAGGATTAGCAGGAACAAGAAAGATCCATTTCCTCTCCTGAGTTAAACCAGCTCTCCCACCAGCACAGATGCACAGAAATAACAGACACACACAGACACATAAGCATCAGATATGTGTTTAGCATGCAGCCTGTCTTCAAGTCTGTCCTCAAGGCATCGAGGAAAGAGTTTGGCTGTAGCTCGTGCCTCGGGTCTGACTGTTTTCCTCGGGGAAGTAAAGTTGAGACATTCAGAGAAGGGGGAAAAAAAAGAAGTCGATGATGGAAGAGGGATGTGAAATAAAGATTCCCCCTCAACTGATTACAAGAGATTCTGCACTGAGATTCATCTGGCTCTGCGGTGCCATCGCTCTTTTCAAGACAAACCATCACACAAGCTCATCAAAGCGTCTCTACTCAGCAACTGGCTTTCAAGATAGGAGATGCGGCTCAGCAAATACAGTGAATCCATGACAACAGTACCTGAAAGCAAACATCCAATCGATTTTTTCAGCTTATTATTTACTTCTTTTTAATTGCTGAAACAGTAACAGTACACAAAAATAATCTAATAAATGCAATTGGACAAAAAAGTGCAATGAGGATGGATTTATAAATGCACTAACAGCACTAATATTCACTTTTCTGTTTCATTTTATTTGCTTCATGGGCCTGATGCCACGTTCAGTTCATACTGGAATTATCATAATTACTAGTTTACTACGGTCTCTGTCTTGGTGCTTGCATAATACAGACGCGCCTGAACCCAAGCAAAAATGGATGCTTCATGTCAGACTAAGTGCCTCGTTCAATATAATTAAACCCAGATCTAATTGATAAAGTGTTAGATTGTTATTGCACTCTATTTTTACCTCTCACAAAGCCAATTCTGCTATCACACAACTGTCCTGAGTTACCCTGTGACGCGAACGCTTGCAAGCTGTAACCATGGGAATCTTTCTCATCCATCTGATGCGACATGAACACGGCATAAGTCGTTACTTCTATTGAGTCGTAGCCATTTTATTCAAATGTTTCTGGTTATAGTTTCAATCACAAGGTAAATCTTTCCATTTCATACACGTCTGATTAAAGATTTTTTTAATGAGTCTTTAATGAGTATTTCTATGAATCTTCCAGTTCAAATAGAGAAACCACATTGCTTTCATACTTAATCTCAGAATTCCTGCTGGCTCTGTAAAAGTCCTCTTGAAAAGCGAGAGGCACTGCCGAACTTCATTTAGCTTTGAAACACAAATCAAGTGATTTTTTTAAAACAGCTGATACATGGATGTTGAGATCATGCCTGCTCTTGCACCACAGGAAAATGATGAGAAAGGAAAGAGGAGGAGGAAAAGGAGGCATGGGAAAGGGGATGAAGGGTGGTGGTGGTGGGGGGGGGGTGCGTGCAGGAATAGGATAAGGAAAGGGGTAGCGAGGAACTACTGATGCATTCTGGCGCATTTTCTGCTGCAGCACCCTGGGAATAATATGGAGGAGCGAGTTCCCCCTAAAGGAGGTCCCCTGAGCTGCCCGCAGAGCATGCTGGTCCGGCCTGACACATGGAAACAGAGAGAGAGAGAGGAGGAGAGGAGTAGCCCTGGGACTGTGGAGAGTGTAGAGTAAAACTGGAGTGAGATCACAGTGAGAATCGGTTCAATGTGTTTTGAGAGAAAGAGCAAACCCACTGCAGGGATGGAGGGGATGTGGAAAGAGGAAGCTGGTACAAGTCGGATAATCAAAGACGAGAGAAAGAAAAAAAAAATCTGACTTGGAGTGCTACAAGCCCCCCTGTGATTTACAGCTGAACAAAGCGAGGAGCCACTGACTCCTTTTCTTTGACTTTAAAATCCCACAAATCATGATATGGAAAAAAAAATCCAGTGTAGCTTCTTTAGATGCTGCATGGATTCACTAGTTCATGACAGGACAGCACTGGTCAGAGGTCAGAGAGCGAAAAGGGGAGGTCATCAGCTGAGGCTCTTTCCAGGGTTCACAGCAGCAACACATGTCACTGACTGACCAGACCGGATGAGCTGTGATGGATTAAACAGGACGTCTTTTAAAAAAAAGAGAACAAAGCATTTTTCTGTTCAGGGTAGGACAGATCAGGGTTATGAGTTGACCTGCCTCTAAAAACTACACTTTTTTACCACCACTTCTCTTCTAAGAAAATAAACATTTGTAAGTCCAGAGATATTCATTCGCTAATAAAACCAAAAAAGGAGGAAATCTTCATGCTTCACAGTTCATATACCAGTTCATTTATTTCATATTCTGTTGAAAATGGCTTTAACAGTCAATCATTTTTTTTATTCTTGAATCGTCAGTGAATTTAAATCAATTGACAACATGTTTAAGCTCTACTTCAAATAACTTCCAACCAACATCCTAAAAATCCAAAATATTCAATTCACAAAAGATGCACAAAAAGGTGTCACAATAAACATCCATTCTTTGATTGACAGGATAATATCAGGGAAGCGTAGTGCGACAAAGCTATATCAAAGATGCCACCACCACAAGTAAAAACTTTTATGGAGAAAGTCTTAAGGGGTCAACTTTAATGTCTTTTTAAAAAGAAAAATAAATTCCTCCACTTATTCATTCATTCAGCTTTACTGATGCTCATCTGCCTTCCGGGTTGCTCAGTGAAGCATTTTGTATATTGGTCAGACGTCAAGTGCCCTGAGCCGAATTCACACATTCAAATCATCATTGTGCATTTGCAAAATTTGCAAAACATACCCCACACCCTCATATGCTTCTCTATTACTGTTTCGGGCATGAAAAATAAGACAATAGCAGGAAAAAAACACCTAAAAGCAGACAGCTTCTCTCATCTCCTGCAGCCTTTTGCAAAAACCCCCCATCATCGTGCTCGGTGCAACCTTAGCTCCTCTCGCTGTGAGCTGTATCGATTACTAGTCTTAATGCTGCTGCGCTGTGCATGGAGGAAGGTGCTGTGGAGCGGGACTGACCTTTATCAAAGTATGCAGATGCTGGATGTGGGTGCAGGGGCAGGAAGGGCACCTCTACCGGGCACCCCAGACTGTCACCCTGGCAGGCAGGGAATGAAATGAGAGCAGCAACCTGTATTGAACGCACCACTCTTCATCCCCCCTTTCAAGTGCAAACCTGCATCCAGACCTACACACAAGCAATATGTACTGTTGTGTAAAGCTGAAGAGACAGCATCAAATCTTTATTTTCACTATGGGAGTTTCACTATTTTGATACTTGATTAGCTGTTATATGGTAGGTAATTTGCTGAGTTTTTTTAAATTCATATCTGAAAGTAAACTGGAAAAAAAAGAAATTTCCTGAATATGCTGATGACTGATGTTTTAGGTTTTGGACTGTTGATTAGATGATATCACTTTGCACTTTTCACAGTTTATTTTAAAGCATTTTGCCATTATGTTATTGTAAAAAACGGGGCTGCAACTAACAGTTATTTTCATTGATTGATCAATCTCTCTAAATTGTTAGAGCAAAGTGAAATATTCCCAACACGAAATGACTGTTTGGTATTTCTATGACTTCAATTAATTGATTATAGAAACTGAAAATGACTTAAACTATGCAGCTACACTTCTTTCTGCTAGCAGAACAAACCAGTGTATCAGATCATTTTAAGAAGCCAAACTAAAGCAGCTGTGAATTACCAGTTCTACTATTGTTGGTTTTTAATTAGTTAACTTGAAGTGGTACTCCAGCAGTGTTGGCAGGCTGAGATATCCTGAGCTTAAGCTCACAAAATGCTGAATCCTACATTTCCCATAATTCAAGAAAAAATATTTTGTTCCATGTCCATTTTCCATCCATGTCCTTCCAACACCACAGCTCATGTAGGTAATACAAGCTTTCAGTTAAAACTCTGCAGCCTCTGAAGCCAAGCTGAGATAACCCTGGTGACGGCACTATGACATACTCTCTCCAGAGTCACAAAAAATGGAAAAAGACATGGTAAAATCATTGGAATGCCTCTTTAAATGAAGACTTAATATTTCCTTTCCTTGGTTGACACACTTCTACGATTCGTGACGTCAAGCTGTAGATATCACAGCCAATAAAAAGTTCCCACATATCCTACTTGTCACCTCAAGGAAGCCGACATGAAAAGTTTTTCCCAGCAGGCAGTTCCTATTTACAGCACATCTGATATGACTGAAGGCAACATCAGAGTACTTGAGCTGTCTACTCACAAACTAGCTCACACTAATTAAAGAAACATATCTAATACCACAGTAAACTCAGGTTTCAGGCTGCGGATGATCACAACATCTGCTGTGAGCTGCTCCCTTCACCGTGCGGGTGTTACAGTGTTGAACAGGATGTGTTCTGGGAGGATCTGGATTTTGTTTTGTGGAAGTTTTTTTCTGTAAAACTGAGAGATACAGTGAGTTTACAGTGTCAGAGGAAAAGTCTGGGGAATCATCAAAGTTATCTGAATTCATCCTGAGACAAACATGTGAGTCTGAACCAAATTTTATAACAATCCACCTCGTAGTTGTAGTGATATTTCACTCAAAACCACCAATGTCAGCCTCATGGTGACAACATAGGAAAGGTCAGGTCATCGATAAAAAGCAGAGTTCATCCTCTGGTGACCATGATCAAAGTTTCATGATAATCCATCACATAGTTGTTTAACATCTGACCAACAGACTGACATTGCCGTCCCCAGAGCTACATCAACATCTCTTCCCAAAAACAATGTCCATCACTCTGAATAACACACACAATACACAACATATGGAAATTATCTACATACCTAGATACCATTTTTGTTATTTGGGTGAAATGGCCCTTTTCTTGAGCCACTAAAGCTTCAAAACTGAGTTGGTGAGAAGAATTTACAACAGTGGGTCACTTAAAATAAACATGTCATCAATAACTGTATTGATTAATTATCGGAACATTTTATTTTGAATGCTTTAAATGCTGGTAAATGCATATTTTGTGGGAAACATCCCTTTAATGCAGCTTTCAAATTTTCTAAAGGATCATGCCTGTGACAGAAATCATTTTGTCAACCGAGCACTTAAAATAACTCCCTTTACAAAGAAACTTATTTAAACTTTGCACACTCAATCGCTGTGTAAGAGCAGGCGTCACGTCATCTTTTCCAGAATGAAACCAAATAATAAAAACAGCGCCATGTTTATTTGTTAAAACACTGTAGCTAAACGCTTTGACAGTCAAATGGGTCAAACTGATGCACTTACCTCCATCCTAACTCTATTAGGCCTGAGAGACTGTCAGAAGTTTGGGGAGCCTGAATATATGATCCTCAGTCAGATTTACACACAAACACTCAGGGGGAGGCTCAGAGCTGGCGTCACGCCCTGCACTGAATTGTGTTATAAATAAGCTTTAACTTAATTGCATTCCCCCAACTGGGAGGAACAAACGCAGGGCCAGCATATTTATTGCCACTCAACCTGTGCGTGAGTTAGTGCGAGTGTGTGTGTGTTTCTGTACAGTATTTGTAAGCAGGAGCCAAAGTGCAAAAGCTACAATAAGTTTGCAAAGATAAGAAATGTTCTCATGAATCTTCCAGTACCTGTATGTCTCTGGATGTGTTAGAACCTGTGTGAGACCGTCTTTTATATACAGTATATATGTGTGTATGTGTGTGTTAACAAGCTTATATAAGATGATAGTGAGAGGGGAAAGGTGTTTGTGGTACAGAGAACAATTTCATGCCACTTTATGGTTGGTAATTGCTGCTAAGGATGCATTCACTCCACCACAAACAGAGGGTTTGTTTTTAGCCATGTGAAATATCTCAACTCTTTTGATCATCTTCTGAGTTGTTCTATCATCACGTCATTATTTTAATTTATCTGGTTATTTGTATTATGACCAAATACCTGCCAAACAAATGACATTCCCATCAGCCAACTTTGTTAGCACCGTTAGCACCTCTGTGCTTTAGTACAGCCTCACAGAGCTGCCTAGCATGGCTGCAGACTCTTATAGTTCATGTCATATTCAGCTTTGTCTTCATGACCTCTCCCCACGTATGAAACTAAAGATAATCTGATAAAGCAACACCATACAGGTAACTACTGATTTGGTGATTTGCAGTAACTGTTGCTTTAGAAACATTCAAGTTGTGATATAACCTGCTTCACTGTGATGTAGCTATTTAAATTCTGCTTAAACAATGGCTACATAAATATATGGCTGGTTTTAACCTGGATGTTTGACCCTTTTTTTTCCATTTTACCTCTCATTTTCATCTTCACCAAATCAGGTGATAGTAAAAAATACAGACAGGATGAAAACGTGGGGAGAGACAGAGGGGCATGAGATGTAACAAAAAAGCCACAACTGAACCACAGACTTCTGCAATTGTATGGTCCCAACCACTACGCCTCCAGAATGCTAACAATATCTTGATATTTTCTTTTTACCCTCCTTACTGGAGCAACTCCATCACGCTCAGCTTTGGTTAAAGCGACTGGAATATGATTTGTTCTGATCCCTCATCTGCCAAAATCTCCCACCAGAACCAACCATAGAATGAGCCACATGTGAGTCAGTGTGACTTTTGTTTACAAGCCCTGGTTCACTTTTAACTGGACGTAAACTGTAATGAAGCAAACACAAAAATACTACAAACAAACTTCACCACATTACCAGAGAAAACAAAGTGTGATTGCACCCTGAGGCACTGTGAAAATACAAAGACACATTCCAATTATTGAGAGAACAGAAACTATGAGGCTATGAGCATGAATAAAACAACAAACGTACAGTGAATATGATTAGCTGAGCCGGAGACGATCCTGGTTGTGTGAGAGGGCTGGCTGCAGGGGTGGTAAGGTAAACCTCATGGGTCTATTCCAGGATGTCTGAAAAAGTGCTGGCAGGGGGAAAAGCTGAGTGGTCAGCAGGATGAGGATCAGCGTGGACATGTGTTCTGTCAGTCATGACACCCAGAGGGGTGACAGCTACACATTCCTGAGATATTAAGGAAAAAGGCTGGTTGAGGGCCCACTGCAAGAGCTGAGAAGAGGAGGGGCAGATATCAGGGGAATGGGTAGATCTGTGCATCTTATCATGAGCATAACACAACCCCCCTACATGATGCTATTTCTATAAAAATATATGGCAGGTTTACAAGCACAGAGGAGTCGTGCTCATACAGCGTGACCACAGTGGCAATTACTCTAGCTGATTCTGGTCTGTCCGCTGCACACCACTCATTTGTTTATGAATCCATCAGCGCCTAGTTAAACATCCAGCTCTCCAGGGATGGAGCATCTCCACCTCACAGCTATGTTATTGTCACTCGGTCAAAGGAAACAGAAGCCTGCGACCTTTTATCCATTTAATATTCTCAGTATATACCTATGGTTCCTGACCCCTGAAAGGGTCTCAAGATAAATCTGAATTGCTCATGGCTGCATCTAAAGATTATTTTCCCTATTTTCACTACTTAAGCTGCAGATCATTTTCTTTATTAGTCATTTTAGCTATAAAATGTCCATCAGAGCTCCCAGGAGTCCAAGGTGATGACTTCAAATTACTTATTTCGTCAAACCAACGGTCCAAAACTCACAGATATTCAGTGTATAAGACTAAGGAAACCACTGTACAAACCCTTGATGAAAATAATCACAGCAGGAGAGGCTGGAGCAAGACAATTTTTCTTCAATAATGACTCAAAACATTGAACAGATTTTTGAATTGACTAATCGCTGCAGCACTAGCATTGTTAGACACAGTTCCAGTGCTGCGGTGATTCATTTTTTTGACTTTTCTCTCTCTCTCTTTTTTTTTTTTTTTTTTTTGGCTTATTCCTTGTGAAATACTGGTTATTTTTATCTCTTCATGCCTCTGAAAATCAAAATGATTACCTGATCGAAAGAGGAAGAAACAGCAAAAAATGTGGTAATTGCTTAATCATCAAAAAATACTCACACATTCGCCGTTTCCAGCCTCTGAGATGTAATAATAATTTGCTACTTTTCTCAATTTCATGTTATTGTAGATTAAATATCTTTGGGTTCTGGACTGATGATCTGATAAAACAAGCATTGAGAAGTTGGGCATTTTTTACTGTTTACTGACGTGTTTTAGTTGAAACAATTAATTGATTTGTCACATAAATAACCAATAAAAGGTTGGGAACGACTGCTCTATACCACCTCAAAATGTGTTCCTGTGAGCCTAAGCTAACATATTAGCATGCACTCTTTACCTTAGGAGTCACTTTATGGGTTGGGCCACCTTAAAATGTACATTTAAGAAGCTTGCGGTGCCTTGTTGAGGTTCATATCTGTTGGCTCGGAGCAGAAGCACAGCCACCAAAAAAAAAAAAAAAAAAACTATTAAACTTCATCCTTCATGCTGAGGACTATTGTCTGGCTAAGAATTGGAGTGATGTATTCCAGAGCTCCAGATTAGGACTGTAATAAATTTCCACTCTGGTTGATAACAATGGGCCCAAAGTGTGTCAAAAGAGATTGAGAGTCAATGCCTCGTAAAACAGGGTGGGAGAGAAAAGCAGAGCATGAGAGCTGAAGCATTATGTGGTCTAATTGTCCTAAAGGACGTCAAGAAAAAAACCTTGCCCTTCAGACAGGGAGCACAGCCTGCCCTCATTTAGTCGTCACAATTAACACTGAATTAGCAGTAAGAGGGAAAGCTGTTTTAACCGTGTGCCAACTAGGAAATCCTTCTGTAATTTTTATGTCTATCCAAAATGGAAATTAAATATTTTCAGTGTCAATTTCCATACAAAGAAGTGGTGGAATATGAATTTGAAGGTGATGGAGGCAAATAAATTCTCTATTTTTTCATGTCACGAGCATGAAAACGACCCTGAGGAGAACTTTCAAGGCAGCGGAAGAAACATCATTGTAATTATGCCTTTAGTGAATATTCTACACATTCATCCCTTTTGTTTTGTGTATGGAAATGTTCTCATGAATCTTCCAGTATGCTTCTGGATGAAGCTGTCACTTCCACTGCTCCTCTTTGTCTTTTTTATGGATGCACACAGAATCTAATTCATCACTATCCGAGTGTAATTATGGAAATTTCTGGAGATTTGTTGGGAGTTCTGTAACAGCAGTCTGCCATTTCTACAAAAGATCCACAAGTCTCTGAAGGAGGAGGGAAATATTTTCATAAAAACATACGAGTGTGTTCATGCATATGAACAGTTTTTATTGTTTGAACTGCTTAATGGAATAATGTCCTGTATGTTTTGACTAATCATATAGCATTCATCATTACTCCACAGTGAGTACATTAACCAACAGTGACTGTGTAAGTTTAGTTTAATATCTACAGTCTGTCTTGGGCTGTGCCTCAAACAGTAAAACTCACGTGGTGTCTATTTGTGGACAATAAAACTGTATGTGTGCATGTGAACAACATTTCTTTAACATTTACTCCACAGTTGGTGATTTTGACACCTATTACTTAGTTAACGTATTCTTTTTTCTTTGTAAGCACACAGCCTCTTCTCTTCAATGCCAATGAAAATGTCAGAGTTTGCATTTACAACTGATTTAAAAGCAACAATATGATTTTACTTCTTGCTAAAAGGATCAAAGGTCAGATGTTATGACCTTTGACTCGGCCCTTCACCTCAAGTCTTTCAACCTAACATGCAGTGTTTTGATTAAATCATAAATCTCCATTTTAGAAATTGTTCTAAAACAAACAGAAATGAAGGACGGTCAGCCTAAATCTGCCTCATACAGCCACTCCATGGTTTGAGATGGTTTAAAGAAATAGTTCAACATTTTGGGGAATACACTCATTTGCTTTCTTGGCGAGAGATACTTGAACAGACAAAGCTCTGTCTGTTCAATATGAAACTACAAGACTACAACTACTTTAGAGCTGCTGGTAGGTGGAGTTTGTTGACAAATATATTTCACTTCTCTGAATTATAGTGAATGATGACGAACATAGAATGCTACATTTTAGTAGTGGTCATTACCGTTTTATAAAATGTTCAAAAGCAATAATTATTAGGCCATAAAGTCAGATTCTTCCCCCAGTTCACTAGTATTTGTATTTTTTATTTCTTATAAATGTAAAATGAAGAAATTGACATAAATTAATAATCTCTATAACACAAGTCCTTGCTGTTATACTGAAATGTCTTCTGAAGAAATAATTATTTGACCATACAGTCTGATTGTTCTCTCAGATCACTTCTTGTATTTATAAATTCACAGCATGTCACGTCGTGCAGTCTCACATCAGAGCGATCCTGCAATGTAAGAATATCTAACTCGCAGCACGATGCGCAACACAATGGACAGATCGATAGACCAGCATTCCTTCACAATGCCAACAACATCACAGCAGTCTCATAATAATAGTCATTCTCCCCTCTACTCCCCCAGCAGCCTTCAGGCCCGGCCCAAAAAGCATCTCTCACATAAATCAAGCAAAACCCTGAGAGCTCAGAGGGCCCCAAGAGCATGCTGATCACCCCGACACTCATTCCCCCGCCGCCGGTCTCCTGGGCTGCCTCAGCCCTCAGGAACCCACACCCTGGAGCACAGACCCTGCCAGTCAGCCACAGCATGCTGAGAGGGTCCTGATTGGTGGGGGGAAGGGGATGTCATGGACGCACGTCACTTTGATTCAGTGCCTGCAGACTGATGTGTGAGATGCAAGTGGATGCAAGCTGTGAAATAAACAAATCAATATTTCTCAAGAGCTGCGATTTTGTACACATGCCAGTATCCCTGAGCACTGGCTTACATGCATGGGACAAAAGGCTGAGGTATCATACAATACACAGTCCCAGTGCTGTTTATACTACGGTACAGAATGCTGCTATTATTGCAACACTGCCAAATATGCCCACTCAGTTGTAAGCCTATGTGTTTTTGTAGTGCAGAATTGTACACAGATGGTACAGCTGACAAGGCTACATAACATACGCAATTTACATAAGACGTCACTACTACTCACAGAGGCTTACTATCAAACTGTAAGCTTTTGTAGCATGGCTTCTCCCAGAAGGAATCAAACCTCCAGTGTTGTCACTCATTTTGACAAAGTCTACCTACCAACCTAAAAGACTGCCATGTACTGATTATAACATGAAGCTAAGCCCTGCCTTTGACCTTTGTTGTAATTCTCCCTCTCTTTTAATATCTTGTTTCTGTTTTTCCCCTACTGTTTTGCTTTAATTGAAGCAGACCTGACACAGAAATGTTTTTTAAAAAAAAGAAAGAAAAAGAGCAAAACTCCAAAGTTCGACAAAACAAAAGCAGCAGGGATTAGAGAAGCAAGGGGAGGGTTACTTAAGGACTTCCTGTTTCCACGGTTGTGTGACGAATCCCAAAGTTGAATCCCTATTGCATGCGACACACACAGGATTGCAACCAAAGCACTCTGATGAGAGCAAAATCTCTTGACAGAAAAACAAGGGGATATAGAGTGCACGCTCAGATGAGAGGGTACGCTGCCTAACCATGTAAAGAAAAAAGCATTTAAAATTCACAAAGTGATGAGTACAAAAAGCACATGAGCAAGTATGTTCAAAATTAAATGATGTCAAGAGGCAAAGACGACAACATCTTTGTATGAAAAGCAAACACTAAATGAGGCGTGTATCTGGCAGACTGCCGAGCAGCACTGAAGCTAGCGATGATATTATATATACTGTCGCTATTGTTTCTTGACAGGTTTACCACTATCAAACTGCAATTAAAAATCTAAACACACAAATCAATGGAAAGGAAAAACAAGAACACAAAGAAAATTGCTTATTTATGACACCTAAGTTCACTTCATTTTCAATAACCTTGGGTGATTAAAAATCAGATAATAGCCAATTATAAATCAACACCTTAATGAAAAGCAACTGCCCTGCAAGAATTGGAAAAATAGAGCTGCTGTCTTACCACGTCTCATCATTTTTGAACTCGAGCTCTCCGTAGGTGTCTTCGAAGTCCTCCCCTCCTCCTTTGGCGAGTCCCTCCATGGTGCGATAAGGCACAATGACCGTCCCCCTCGCTCCAGAAGTCCTTAGCACTTTCACTTCCATAATACCGATGCTCTCACTGACGTGCACTGAGTTGCTCTCAAAGGTGAAGATGCCTGAATGATCGTCATCCAGAATGGTCACAGTGGCCACGGTGGGGAAGCCCAGTGCAGCCTTTGGGTATGGCAGACTGTTCGGGGACAGCACCTCGTCCTCAGTCTCCAGGACACGCAAGTTACTGAGGCGGACAAAAAAGTGCTCATCCTCTTCAAAGATGTCGTCATCTATGATGCCAATGCTTATTTCCTTGATCATCTCTCCTGGTTTGAACACAACTGTACCCTCTGTGAACTCATAGTCAGCCCCAGCGTTAGCAGAGCCGTCCTCTGTCTTATAATCCACGTAGATCGTCTTGTTGATGTCGCCACCCTTTCTAGTGATGGTCAGAATGGCGGCACCACAGTTCTCGAGGCATTGGTAGACAGCAGGCTCAAAAGCAATCCGAGACACATATTCTTCTGGTTCATCCACATGCACCTCCTGCACACTGGCGCTTTTCTTCGCCTGCTCTGCAACATGTTTCTTCAGGATATTTCCGGCGCCTGTCATCATGCGTGTAGCTTGGATGCGGTAGAAGGCACGGCTCTTTTGCTGGTGCGAGAGAGCATAGTAGTTGGCCATCTCGACCAGCTGATCCAACTCTTTCTCTGGGTGCTTCTGCTTCAGGTCTTTCAAGATGCGGATCATGTCGCGCCGGGACTCGTCTACCTCTTTGCTCTCGATCAAACCGATCAGATTGCTGGCCGCACCTCCATCCATGAAGTGAGAGTTGACCATCTTGCCATCCATCTCAATCCCCTTGGAGCGTTCCGTCTCCGTCTCGATGATGACGCCCCTGTGTTTGTCAGTGCGATACTTCTTGTGCATGAATTTGTAGAAGAGCAGTCGCCTGTCCGCCACCCAGGCGAGGAGTACGCATATGGGGAAGAAGGCCAGTGTGAGTAGACCCTCCCAGACCTGGACTTCATTGGGAGAAAACACAGCCAGGATCATGTAGAGCCAGATGTAAGCGAAGATGCTCCAGCCCGCAGTGACAAAGAACACTCTGAGGTGTTTGACCTTGCGTACCTCTCCTTGGGGAATGACAGACACACAGAGGCCAATGATGACAAACATATTGAAAGCTGCGCTGCCAACGATTGTGGAGGGCCCAAGCTCGCCAGATTTAAAGTCATGTCCACAAACCTCAATTACAGAAAGCAGAATTTCAGGGGCAGACGAGCCTAAGGCCATGAGGGTGAGGTTGGAGACCGTTTCATTCCACACCCGGATTGTGGTGGTGGTCGTTTCCCCATTGGGCCTTTTGATGACAATTTCCCTCTCCTGGGAGGTGATAACCTCAATGGCCGCCATGAAGCGGTCGGCAATGATGGACACTCCGAGAAACATGTAGATCAGGGCCACAAAATACACAATGACCCGTGCGATCTTGTCTCCCATGGAAGGATCCTCCGGATACCATATGGGCAGGATGATCCCCGGAAGACACTTGGAGTTCCCCTCACAGGTCGCATTGCTGGGGCTGAGCAGAGGGCTCGGAGTGGTCCGGGCCTCTGTACAAAGGAAGGCTACAGCCACAGAGACCAGCCCCAACCAGAGGCAGGCTGATGACCCCGGCTTTACAGGCCTTGAACCCTCCATGCACCCTCCTTCGTCTCAAGGGTCCTTACCACACTGACAGTCCCTCTGGGATCCAGCACTGGGCTGTGCTTTTTCTCCACCCACCACCTAAAACACCAGACAGAAAAAACAGAGATTATGCAGATGTCATATTATATCTTTATTACAAGACAGAAAGAGTTTAGAATGCATTGCATTGCTAAATATTTATTGTGCTTAATGTTTTACTTCTTAAAATTGAGTACAATGCATTCATTTTTTAGTCACATAATAATTCAATAATGAATGCAATCACATAATGGAACAGTTATCCAACCTTAGGGTATTTCAACATAGTTTTAAATCCTAAGTTTGAGGAGTAGTAGTTGTACAAGTGTGTAAGACTGTGTGTTTGCATTTCACAGGGAGAAACACACACTGTGTCTGAAGCAAAAAAGGAATTTCTCTATTTTATATGAGTGCACGAATTTAAATGATCCCACTATCCTTCTCTAAGAGTTTCTTCCTCATACTTTACAAACAGCTCAGTCATGAGACCTTAATGTTATCTAAGAGAGGCGGGCTAGAAAACATTTCCCAATGCTTAAAAATTCATAAGATTTTCACATCTGTAAACCACTATGTGAACAATGTAGATAACATTAGTTTAATAAAATCATAGCCTGTGGGCTCATTTCCAATCATAAAGTTTATTTTCAGTTAAGATGTGGATATGTGCGCCCTATAATGTGGATTTGAGCCTGATTGTCTGAAATCTCAGGGGTAATACACAGCTCTGAACCAAACAGCTCGCTCAGCAGGCGTGCAATGTTGCCAAACTAAGCACTGTCCAAAATGTCGCATTGGCAAAAAAACAGCAGAGGGGAGGCAGGAGACCGTCAAGAGGCAAACTGAAACAAAGGGTACAGATGTCCCGTCCAAATTCATTATATACTGAGCCCTAAATGCACACTTACCACTTCCGCAAGAGAGAGCAGCATTACAATAACAATGCAGACATTGTCCGAATTCATAAAAGCTCAGGCTAAGCATCGTGTGCACCTCTTCAGCTCTCATGAGATCAAACTTGACAGTTCTTTTGATGCTGAGAAGCTGAGGCCAAAGGCAACAGGAGCATGAAGACCACTTAAACACCTCAAACTTAGAAGATGTAACACGGGGGATTTATTATTGATGCCCTCTTTTCATTGGTATGTGTGATTATTTAGTGGTTCAGAAGGTTGGGTGGGGCCACTCTGCAGCCTTCACCACACCTTTGGGCCCATGAGGCACACAGACAGTTTAGTCTGAATTAAAATTATCTCTTCAGAGAGATACAGACAGTGTGAGTTAATCATTCTGTCCTGAATTCACTGGAGGATTACATTTCTTTTATTACTGTCACACTTGTTTCCCTTTGCTTTTGTTGAGTCAAATGTAGTTTGAGTCTTTTTTACATTTTGTACCTAAAAGTGCATTTTTGTGTTCTGATTCCTGGTTAAAGGGTTGATTACCTCTAGGGCTGCCTGCACTAAAATATGTGCAGTATGTACACATGGCACTTTAAGGCACTTTGGATAAAAGCATCCATTAAATGGCAGATGTTAGGCTGTGTAATGTAAATTTCTTATTTGATTTAACTCTTGCTTACCTGATCTGAAGACTTAAAATAACTCCAGCTCTTTGAAATCCCTGGTGATATTTTTGGAAATTACATCTATCATCCACACAGACCACTGGCCATTTTGGATAGCTGACAAAACTTTCATTGGAGGTGTGGATAGTCAAACAAGAGCTGGCATATTTGAAGCACTCACACCTATTTAAAAACCAAATATTGCCTCTGGAACCTGAGCAGTGTCAACACACACCTAATGTCTCCAAATAAAAAAAGCTGGCAAAGTTTCAATCAATGTCTTGTGTGTAAACTCAGGCATTAGCAAAAGCAATTTTCAATTTTGGAATAAATTATTTCTAATATTTCTAATTTAATGCTTCATAGGAACAAATGATTGCATCACTGGCAATGTTATTATGATTCCTTTGGAGGGATCATAACCTCAATAACATTCAGAGACATATGTCTTTCCAGAAGTGTTTTTTAGAGGTGATAAAACATAAAAAGGAGAATATCTCAACTTGAAATGAAATTCCTCAAAATGTTGATTGCAAAGCAGCACACTAATCTGGAGGATAAAAAAGGGGGATGATAGGAAATGGCAGCACAAGCAGAGACAAGGAACTTAAATTTAACTGAATCAGCAGAGCCATTTATATGGACAGGAGCCAGCTATGCAATCCCTGTGAGAACCGACAGCGCTGAGCACAAACAAAAACAACAGGGAAATAATTGAGTGACAAAGTTGTAACTTAATGAGAGAGAAGTTGAATCTGAAAACTAGGGTTTTGCACTGGTTTGGACTTTTGTAACAGTCTGAAAACATAACACAACAACTAACCCACAAGAGCAAACATGCACTGCTCAAATTACACTTACAAAACACTATTATCATGTACTGAGAAATTTGCAAAGAGTAAAAAGTGACAGCGGGGATGAATAAGATATTGTAGGCACTGGGAAGCTGAGGGAAATGTTTTTCCTGTTTTAGAATCAGAGCAGCAGTGCTGCTGACCGGCTAGTTTCTCCCTGTCTTTTTTATTGCATGGTGGCTAGCCGGGGTGGATGGACAGAAACTGCAATGAGGCAGAAATAGACGAAGCATCCAGGATTTAAAGGCTAGGGAGAGCCTCTCAGTATGTTACAACCTGGGGACAGAAATGATTAAATGACTGGTCATTTACTTGTTATATGATGTACTAGTGGAAGGGTAATCTGAATCTCAAGTGTCAGATCAATATTAATTTATATATTTTAGACTTATTAAAATTACATCAGCTGAATGTTGTAACCTTGGTCGACATTTCTATTTTTAAACTAGTCAAATGAAAAGCAACTTATTTCAGAATAACTGCATTAAACCTCTAATTAGCAAACAATTACGCATCCATCACTTACACAGCAACATTGTCATCCAGTGGGAGTCATGTTTCTACTGATCCGATGCATGTAAATCCAATATTAACTCCTTTTTAACTCTGTTTTGGTCTTCAGCAACTCCAGAGAGAAGTATCTGGCTCTCTAGTTGCTACATGCTACATTAGATTTACCAGCTGGTTAGCTAACTAGCTAGCTAACTTTGTCTGCCTAGGAATTTAGCGTGCAGCCATTTTTTAGAGCTCAAACAGCTTAAAACTTAAAACAGCTGTCTGCTACAGCCCAAAACAACAGCATTAGAACAGTGAGAGTGAACCAAATCAATCATATCATGAGCTGAAAACCAAAACAGTAAGCTAAAAGATGCTACAAAGCCCTGTCAAGCCCTGTCTGTGGGTTCATTACTACTAATTATCTTTTTCGTATACAAATAGTCTTCATATCAGCTGTTAATATGAAAATATTGATTATAGTTGCTTTAAATGAGCTGAGATTCTGTATCGTTTTAACACCTTGCTGTGATTTCCTGCAGTTTTAACGCAGACAGACGGAGACTGTGTCCCCATGCATGAATGTGTGTTATCAGAGTATGGAAGGAGGACAGTGATGAAAGAGAGTAAAATGTGCTCAGTCAGCCTACCCTGGATAAATAGAGGTAAAACAAAATGGCAAACAAGCCAAATACTCATGAATCCAAGAGCAAACTACCAGAGTGACACAGAATTTTAAAGATATAAGGCCATACAGTAACACTGGACAGAAGGAGTCAATTGCCTGGTAACTACCTCCTGCCTGGTCCCGTTAGATTCATAAATTTCACAAGCTGAATAAAATCATGCTCAGAAAGATTATTTTACAACTGTAAACTGTAGTTGTGCTCGTTTCCAGGTCTCCCAAAAGACACATTATATAATAAACAGTACTGCTTACACTATCCTAAGTACTAGTTTTAATTATTTTGAAGATGTGATAAATTTCCTCCTTGTGCATGTATAAATGAATTCCTCATCTTTTCAATTTCCCCTCATTGCAGTCTTAATATTAATAAATAGTACTGTACCACTACTACCTCCTCTGCAACTGTTATTAATTTTATTACCAAGAGCAGCTACTATGTACTGCCTTATTAAAACCACTGATACTACTATTCTACCATTACTACTTCTGATCCTTACAAACCCTACCATGAACTGAACAGACAGTATTAAAGGAGTAGTGCAGCAATTTAGTATTTCAAAGCACTTCCATCTTCTATCTTGTCTTTGAGAACTTAAATTTGACGGTGACGAGATGACACATGTTTAGAATTAACTGACTTAACTTAACCAAGGTGCTTTTGTTCCTTAAACCTGACTGCATGTAGGAGTTTTCCTGCAGTACAAAACTGCACTGCTTACTTTGATCAAAAAGAAAAACAACAAAACACTGCTGTGAATATAATCCAAGCAGCAGTTTTGTTTCTCAACACAACCTAATTAGGAAAAAAAATAGTATCATACAAACTTGGCCTAAAATGAACAAACTAATCTTTTCTACTGGTATTGTTTGAAAGATCAACATGAATCAAGACTTTGAGACCTTGCTCTAAAGTCCATCACAGACAAAACCTCTCACCTTCTCACACCTATTCAGCCTTTATATGTTACCAAACTAACTGTAATGAGAGCATTACAACCCTATTGGGTTACAAACTCATTTGAGTATGGTGAGACAAAGCTTAGCTTAAGCAGTGCAGGTGGTAACTGACTGGCACATGTTTGCCCCTCGGGGGTTGCCATATGCGCTGGCTGCTCAGACCATTCAGTACTACAAACCCTAACAAGACTGTATACTCGATTCAACTCATCTGATGCTGATACCAGCTCTTGTACAGACTTGCTGTCCTCCTCAACACAGTCTGAACTGCAGCCTTTACACCAAGGAATGCCAAAGAGATCAGTTACGGGGGTCGGGACTCACCAGATTAATTCACCAGAGTCAGTCTTAGTTAGCCTGCTAGCTTGTTAGCCTGTGGGTATCACTCCTGATTCCTGCTGCCTGTTTTCAGAAACTCACTGCTGCAGTTTGGTGAAGTTAGACAACTCTTAGTGCCTGTTACTGTTAATAACTGTAATACTGTAATACTTATCATCTCTTCTAATTTCTGCTAGTCTCATGATACAACATACGAATGGGAAAGAGTTCTGCTCATTTCCTGGTATTATCGCAGTAAGTTAAGTAAAAACATTTACTGATTTCATCATTTATCTGGTTTTGTGGTCAACAGCTTAACATTTAAGGGTGAAAAAATAGCAAGCATTATTGTTTAATTATTGTTCATTTTCACAATAATGTACCATGCACTATTATGGCCTGAAAGGTCAATGCTCAACAACTCGAAATACTAAATTTATTTAGAGGTATGCACCGTAGAACACATTTGCAGAACTGGACCTACATTCACGTAGCTTAAACTAAGATTATTTTGCTGTGTCTCATTACTGAACAAGCTGAGCAGTCATTGTGTTTACATTAATTCATTCATACAGAGTGGCTGTTCAAAAAAAAAAAAAAAAAAAAAAAAAGAGTCCGTAACACTGTCCTCACTCACTGTCTGACTCTGCTGTGTCAGAAACATATAGAGGTAACACAAGCAGACAATCACAGTTCTTGCAGTTCCCATGTGGTGTCTCGATTGACCCTATAGCCACAATGAGTGGCTAAATTGTCACCTACAGTGTAACCTTGAACCTATGCACATACATCCTGTAGGTGCAGTGCAGCCTGATAACACAGAGGTATGATTCCAATGTAAGTGGAGCTCCAAAAACGCCAGAATCTATAATTCCTATACTGCAACTCCATGGTGTCTTTGATTAGACAGATACAAAGTCCACAACCACAGTTCACAACACAGGTTGTTTCTGATAAAACTCAGTCTGAGATGACATCACCTCATGATCATGATGGATTAGATTTTTCATCTTTCAAAAGTTCCTCGACAGCCACAAAGACACGAGAGTTTTCAGAGGCTGAGTAGGACTCCTCGTGATCTAAAACAATCCTTTAACAAAACCGGGATCTTACAGAAAAACTGGTAATGTAGCTTATAGGGATTGTTTGATTGATTGATTGATCGATTGAGTCTCAAATGATTTCTCAAACACATAATCTTAGGCAATAATGTAAAGCTCATTAAAATGATTACGTTAAAGCCCTCGGACAGACTGTTCAGGTGTGTGACCTCACAAGGATTTCCTATAGATTTTCTATCTCAACACAAATTGCACCGAGTACTGTTTGGCGACGGAGAATGAACGATTCTATTTCTCTATGTGTATTATCATTAGAACCTTGACCCCTAAATTAGGAGCTACACAGAACAATTTGCATACTAATTACTGTTTTAAGGATTGTATTTTGCATTGTGACTGCAGGGATGGACCGTCACTGGAATTTAATCAAAACTGTTCACAGGCACAGCCACTAAAAAGTATTAAAATCAACCGAAAAGACAAAGTTGTTCAACAAAAACTGCACTGGAGCTTAACAGCCATATTGCAACTGACATATCTAAATTAAGGGTGAAGTTCAGCTCTGACATATTCCAATTAAGTACGACACTGACCTCTTCAACTACTAATAGTTGGGGGTGAACCCACTTAAACTCAATTTACACAACTTTAAACCACTTTTTTTCTGTAGAAAATATAAGGAAGTAGAACTCAGTGATATTTACTCAATCCAATATCACAAATATTTGACTTAATACCACAATATTTATACTCTGAAAACATATCTGATAACTGCTGAGGCTGTTGAACAATATTTACAGTATTTTATGATACAGTGTAAGACAGTGTTTTACCCATTTATAACAGTAACTATAACAATATTAGACTGACACAATCCTAATCCTAATATCTAGCATCACAATACTGATACTACTGTTAATTAACATACACATCTCCCAGCTAATAAAAATTAATTAACAAAGGGGCTTACCTGTTCAAATATTCTTATACTGACACTATAGGTAATTGCCAATTTAAAAAAAAATATATATATATATATATTATTTTATGTTTTTCCTGAACACAATTCCTGTTGAGGTGTAAGCCATGCAGGCCACTATCAGGGGATATTAATACTTTCCATTTAAGTCCATTTAAGTAACTCTTAAGACACTTTTATCGTATGAGGGGAAATTTCTAGTGAATGTAATCTTTAGCAAAATTAAGACTTTATAAAATAAAATGCTAACAACTGAATAATCAACCAAACAGATTATTAAGTTAAGTGTGTAAGGAGGAAAACAATGTATTGCAAGCTTTACAGTCTTCTGTGATCAGGGAGGGAGCTCCAACACAGCTGGCTGACAGAAAGGTTTTAGGGCAAATATCACACATTTATCTGTTTTACAGCAGATTAATCATGATGGACAGAAAATAAGCAACTATGATGATAATCGATTAATGATTTAAGTCATATCTAATAAGTGATCTGATTCCAGCTTCGGAAATTAACCTCCAGTCTTATCCTCTGGTATTAAACTAAATAAATATTTGATTTGCTTTGGGACTGTTGAACACATCGAGCTATTTGAAGATGTCAACTTTGGCTTCTGGACATTGTGATGGACATTTTTGATTACTGACTATCTTTAGAATAAGCCCTAATCAGTCTAACTCTGGATGACTTACACCTTTTTAATAAGAGAGGCACATATTACTGTTTGATTTAGGTGCATCTTTAAATGATCACCATGCACTCCCTTCTATATTTCCTGACTGGTGCAGACAGCGTTATGGCAGAGACAGTTGCTGAGAGCAGATCTCTTTCCCCTTCCCCTATTTTGGGAAGAGGGTCTTGTTTAAGGAGGCTATTTGAGATGCTCGTAAACATGGACTCAGCAGACACACGGAGAGCCTCAGCTGTTACTGATTAATCAACGTAGGACCGTTTCGCTCACTATACCGATGTCAGTGCTACCTGAGGGGGGAATCCCTGCTGGAGCACCCATAGGCCCGCACTCTAACTTAGAAGGTGCATACAGGCCTGAGTGTGTAGATGCTTTGCTAATGAATCTTTTCTGAAATTAAACTCCAGGACCTCAGGGGACTCTTGTCTCCAGAATCAACTCTAAACAGTGGCAGGCCGTGCGAGGGAAACCACAACAAAAGCAAAAAGCTAAAGATTCCTATATAAAAACTGGAAATCCAGGTGCTCAGCCAATCAGCGGCAGGACGGGCTCGGCAGGGGCTGTAACAACCGGTATCCGTTACTTGCGTTGACAGACGCCAATTATTTTAATGGCACACCCATTAGACGGTATCACGAATCCATTTCAGCCGGTTGCAATGGATCATATCTGCACAGTGATGAGGAGCAATGGGAGCAGATAGACAGGTTAAAGCCTGAGCAGAGCGAGGCGCCCCCGGAGTGACGGACCACATCCACCTCACATCAGTTAAGGCTACACGGATCCTCAGACACATCTGATGTGGTTAATGTGATCTGTCACATATTTAATTAGAAAGCTTATCTGTGTCCTGTGTTCGCTGCTGACTGTGTGCCAGGTCGCTTCTCTCATTAACACACAGATTATTTAATGTGAGTGAGTTTGCATCATGCGTTATTCATTATAACCTACCTGGATTTGTATTCCGGGGAGTTTATGTAGCGACTGCGAAATAGCTCCTGTCCGCCTCCTTTATTATTGTTTTGCCGTTCAGATCAGACAACAGTCTCAAAATAATCTCGCTGTTTGGATCTCTGGAGTTAAACGTGCTCCTCGGACCGATCTCCCCCGGTGAAGCCGCTGTGTCGTCCTCATGTACGGAGAGGCAGGTCCCCAGCCTGCTCGGTATTGGCGATTGGATCAAACCGGCCAGAGGTGATCGCCTTTCGTCCTCTCCTGCCTTGGCGCCCTCCTCCCCAGATCCTCCCTGTCTGACGGACTGACCGGGTCGCAAAGCTGTCAATGACGAGGGAGGAGGAGGAGGAGGGGGGGTGGTCGGTATTTTAAGGTTGCACCCTTGGTAGAGATGGATCTTCTGAGCCCCGTCCGCACGGCTCTCCCTCCTCCTGCAAGCCGTGAATCAGCGCTCTCCTCCTCCTCCTCTCTCCGCTGCGATAGCGCAGGAAATCTATGATGTCGCTCCTGTAGGTAGGCACTGCCGTAGAGCTCCTGCTCGCCGGCTCCTCTCCTCAGAAATGGCACACACGCAATTAATATTAACCACTGTCTTACATCAGAAACGCGCTCAGCTGTGCACACCGCTTTTTAAGTTGCCACGGCTGTCTGCTGGACTTTGCGCACCATCGGAACAACCACGATTTGTCTCCTCTGCGCTGGCTGGCGAAGGCAATTTCTGGAGCTTTCAGTGATCGCTGGAGATGAGATTCATCTATGAATTGTCATCCTCGGATAATTGTTATTAATATTAGGCGTCTCCTCACGCGGCAGGGGTGTGAAATGGTTGCGCCCTACAGCCCTCCGCCCCCCATTTGTAAAAGTCACACAGACAGGGTCGGTTAGGCGCGCGACTACGTCACCATCAGCTGAGAAGAAACCTGCAACACAAACCATGAATCTCATCCAGGCCCACAGCCCACCATGACAACTGTTCACAGCGCGAGGGAGGGGGGGTTGTAAGGAGTAAGAAGATTGTATATACAAGACAAATTCCTTGTATGTGCAAACTTACTTGGCAATAAAGTCTGATTCTGATCACTCTTACCTCTATAAACTCTGCCCGGTTCGACAGAGGCTGCTAACTCTGTGAAAATAAGGCACACTGACATTTATTCTGGCCCCATGACACAAATACCACAAAAGGCCTGATTAATACAGAGTGAATAAAGCTAAATGTAAGTTTTACTGGGAGGTCTTCTCTTGTACAGCTCGTGGAAGTAATAGAAAAATTTTGCAGCTTATGGACTATTATTAAAATGTGCATGATATGCACGCAAATAAGGCAGTATTTTTGATCAAATGTATGCAACATCTTAAAGTAAAAAATAAAGTGAAGCTGTGGGGCAGAAGCTGGACCTGGGCCGCTGGCGTACAGACAGGTTAAAGGTCCACCAACCGTCCTCTAAAGGACCCCCAGACTGAAAGTTTGTGTCTCTTAATGGTCATCTTGTGTTTCTCTGTGGTAATTTTTTGTCCGTGTGATGGATTTGCATCTCTTTGGGATCATGTTAACTGAGCTCTGTGACTTTCAAACAAGAAATATTAACTGCCACTTCATACAGAGCCCGGTGACCTCTCAGGCCCCAGACTCAGGCCCCTGTGGTTTCCATCAGTGGGACTAAGTGCACTAATGAATCATTCTAAAGCCATTAAAAGGCGCTATAAGTTTTTGCCAATGTTAGCGCTAACAGCTGTTTGCGTACCAAGAACTTAAGCCACTGTTGCATTTATAAGACAAGGTACAAGACTGGACCACTATCGCAAAGTGGTATTATGAGACAGGCCAGGACAGGGCTAGCTGGTTAGCGGGCTAACTTAAGTAGAGGAAAAGAAGATGATTTAACCTTGACATTGCTTTAGAGATAGCTGGAGACAGCTCTTGGTGAGAAAAGGAATGAAATTTGATGCTGGATTTGCAACATCTTCTCTAGTCTTGTAAGTAAACACCAGTTAATGCTAATGTTGCCTATGTAGCAGTAGGAAAAACTTGCATACAGCACCTTTGAAGTCGCTAATTATTCAGTATTTTCTTGCCAAGACTCAGATGAGAAGATACCACTCTCATGTCTGGCCGATAAATATGACGCTACAGCTAGCAAGAGTCACAAGACCTGGCAAAGAAGCAGTCAAATAATCCCCAGTTAAATTATTAAAACAGATTTCAAAGATCTGATACAACATTTTAACCAGTAAATTGACACAAATTCAAATTTCTAAGCAAAATGTCAAACTGTTCCTTTAAACAAATCCTGCTCCCTGAGTTCAGGCACATCCCTCGCCATCTTATGTGTCTCTTTGTGCCCCTTCTTGCAGTTGCATTGCACAACCCAGTGATCTTCCATCCCCAGTTGGATGCATTACTAGCCAGTAGATAATGAGCTTCACTGGGCACGCAGTCCTTGATGCAGCACAATCACCCATAACCACTGCTGACGAGACAGACGAAGCCCCAGAGACAGGAGCAAAGCAGGAGGATGTTGACACTGCCACCACCTCTAATTACAGCATCACACAGGCCTGAAGCCATTGTGGAAAAAAAATCCTAAAAGTCCCAGGGCAAACCAAAGTGTATGTAAAATTAATACAAGTATTAAAAAGTCTTTAAATTAATTAGCAATTAATCAATAATGAATTATCATTAATCCACCCAGAAACAACATGGACAGACTTGGAGCAGTCCTCTTATTGCAGTGTGCAGAGTCTCTTTTCTTTTGGGATGGAGCCTATATGCAAAGTAGGAAAAAATCAATTGGGTCCGATTTTAATTACATAGTCCGGCACTGTGGTACAGAATCTTATTAGCCTGTTCAGATTTCCATGCTTGTTAAATTCAAATATGAAATTCAAAAACAATCACTTCCCAAATGGACGGAGGGGATGAGACAGGCCAATCTGGTCAGGCAGCCCCCACCGCCGCGCCCCGTCCGCCATCCTTCCACTCCCCCCCATGTATTGCTGTAATTAGTATGGAGAATATGGATGGATGTTTTAATGAAGTTTTCTTATCTGCAGGGGAAAGGGTGGAGGCAGAAAATACACAGGACAGATTGGTGTGCAGGCTCTGTGAGTGTACCTGCAGCCAGCATGCATCCTATGATTGGAATTCAATGCCTCTCTCATCAAAGTCCTGCATGCGTTCAGTGATGATTAATGGATTATACCTGTAATCAACACACCAGGCCTGCTTGTGCTTCCCGCTGAGAGGAGCAGCACTCCCAAGGACGGGAGTCTTGATGGCCGTAGCCATGAAACTGACTGGTTGCACTGACTCTCTGAGAGTAAAGCAACTTCACCCATCCTCTCCTTCCTGTTTTTCCCACAGTGTGCCTGTCGGCGGTTGAAGCCCTGGATCAGTTTCATTAAAACGTCTGGCATGCAGTCAGAAGCAGCAGCAGAAAATCTGGAGCAGGGAACGATACAGTATAGCACAAGAGAATAGTGCTGCACTTGCACTTTGTGATTTGTATTTTCCCCCTCTCTCCGTGCTGCGTTCGGCACTCTGCACATGCTGATAATTTGTAAGCTCGAGTTGCAACAACTTCAGTGGAAAAAAACAGCCAGGCAATGACACAGTGGGCCTGGCTGGTGAGAGGAAGAGGGAGGGAGGGCGGAGGAGGGAGAGGTCATCAGGGGAGTTAACAGTGACATCACCCCTGGGCAACATCCACTTACGACGGTCAGTAATGAATAGTGAAGTTGTGAAATGAGAAAGGTAAAGAGTCACCTCGCATCAGGATCTGAAGTCCTTGCAGCTGGAGGGCCACTTCCTGTCACCAGTGAAGGTGTGATGGTGGCGGTCACACACAGAGCAAAGCACCAAACCTGTTGAGGACTCGGTCAAGAAGATGCATAGGACGAAGGGTTACAACTGTTACGCCTGCTAGGGTTTTAAGTATCTGTTTTAGACTTTTCTACCTTTACCACCAGTGTGATGCAGGTGAACTGACACACGTGGTGTTCACGACACACAAAACATGAAAAACCACAAAAGCAAGAAGATGGTCCGGTTACTGTGGGATAATGGTTCCCAGATTTTGTCCGTCTTTTGTGCCTTTATCACATCCATGAGTCGTGAACAGTTCAATAAAAGAATGATTTCCCCCTTTCAGGTTAGTTAATCTGCAAAATGTTTTAAAGCCTTCAGAGGCAAAACTGTCAGATGTAACAAGACGAAAGCAAAGATTAAAGAAAGGTCTGGAAAAGAAACATGATTTTGAGAGGCAGAATTTTGTTTGCCTTGTCAGCCCAGACAGTGGCACAGCAAAACTCATTCATGCATCCTGGTGATTTACTGTAGATGGTGCTGGAAGCAGAATTCACCATCTGTGCTCTGGTAACCAACTGGACAAAATGTTAACTCTTGATTTGTATTTGTACCACTGACTCCTGTCTCATAACTACTGCAAACATTGCTGCATATCTTCGTGGAGATTTTATTACTTAGATTCATTATTACAACCCCTTAGATTCATCTTGCAACCATTTGGGGAGCTCAGAGGTTGAGAACCACTGACATACTGTCAACAAATTTCATGGGGACCATTTCTTTGGTATAAACTAGTTCCAACTGGGACAGTGTTTCCATAAAAACATAATGCATTTAAATATAATTTTTCAATGCTGTGAGGATCACAGATAAAACTCATTTTAGCCAGTCTTGGCAGCACAAAACTCTGAGACTGATATTTCAAAACATGGATGAATAAAACCAAAACCAATGAAGCCAAACTAGGTACCACCACAGCAGTGGATCACTAAAACAGAAAACAGTGACGAATGTAAATCTGAATCTTCATAACGAGATTGAAAAGAAAAAACGTTGTTCCCATCGGATTTTATGGGCTCAGTAGCCAAAAGGGTTGACGACAACTGCATCACAGCATCACTGTCATTTCATCTTTCATAGCCACATGCATCACCATGATAGGCGGGTATGTACATAAACGTACTGAAAGAAGAGCTGGTTATTCTTAATATAACGCTACATAACCTTGACTCCCCTGCACCGATAAATCCTCTCCTCAAATAAAAACCCTGACAGTCCATAAATATACAGAGTGCAATGCAGATAGAAGGGAGCCCTGCGTTAAGCTTTCACACTCTATATGTACATTCAGCTCAAATAAGAGACCTGAATTTGAAGACATATAGTAAAGCTCGTCTATGGAGAGTGCCACTTCTGCAGCTGCAACTATTGGAGCTGAGCATTCAGTGGTTCACTGGTCTGGAATATATTTGCAGCGGAAGATGGGTGAGAGAGGAATACCCACACTGACTCCATTACATCAGAGACACAGTGCACAGAAGACGAGTGTAGGACACTGGACTCCACACTCATCTACTCATCTCCCCCCCTCCATGCCTTATGGTGCTGAATGAAAGAGAGACAGGAGGGAGGTATGACGGGACGAGAGTCAAAAGTAAAGGATGGTGAGACGACAGGGGATCGGAGGAGGGCTGGGGGTCAGCTCGTCTGAGGGTCTTGGTTTTGCGTGCCCCCCCCCACCCCACTCTGCCCAACAGCCACGTCTCCATGGCAACGTGTGGCCCCTGCCTCAGTCCTGGGGAGAGTGGAAGTGACGGCAGCGATCTGTGCGCGTTCCGTCTGGCTCATTATGTGGGGAATGAAGTGAAACAGCCAGGGGGTGCATTTGTTCTGCGTGGACTACCCCTCAGCTGCCAAGCATCTGTCTATTTATAGAAATGAAATGAGAGAGAGAAGGAGAGAGAAAAGAGAGAGAAAGAGAGAGGGAAAGAGCCTAAATAAAATAAACACAGGGGTCATTTCCCCGCTCACTTTCCTCCCTCCCTCCACGCAGAATAAGTCTATTTTTTGGCGTCTGATTCTGTAGCTCTCTCTAAGTGACATTTCAGTGAGTCAGTAGGGTAGTGAAGGTTGAGGCTCTCACTGACCGCAGCTTCAGTGGCTTTGTTTTACTATCTGGGACAAGGGCCTGATAAAAATACACAAATATCCACTAGGACTGTGACTAAAGATTGTTGTCATTACTGATTTATCTTTCAGTTATTTCCCATAAATCATTTAGTCTTTAAAATGTCATAAATATATTTTAAAAAATAAGCTCACAAGAACCAAACATAAACATAAACATAAACATTTAGTAGATGGTTTATAATTGAATAAAATGTCATGTTATGCACAGGATAATCTATGACAATTGTTATTGTGCATTATTTGTACATAAATAAGACTTTAAAATGTCCTTGTAGCTGTGTACAACTACATCATAGGGCATTACAAACCATTTATTTAATGTATTACTTCTTATACTTAAAGGACTTAAAGTAAACTGACATTTACCACTGACATTTTTAACTGATTAATGACTCAGATGATTTGAATTTTTGTTGCTTGACTAATCAATTAATCAGTGCTCAGAGCCTGTACACATTTGGGTACACGTCATACATAACCCATAGTAAACAAACTCTTGAGATATACTATATGATAACTAAAACTTAATGTGTATTGCGTTGACTCCTCTATGATAATATAAACATTAGTCTTCCATGTTTTTTAATTACCAAAAAATGTATGTTGATGTTATAGGTTTATGAGAAATGCCTATCAGCTGATCAAAACTGGATTCTATAATATCGGTATCAGTATCATTCGGGCTAGTTCCTATGGGTAGGATTTAAAATTTCTGCCTTTGACGACTCCTAGTGTTAGCATCCACAAAGACAGCAGTGTGCGCTGTTTCCCTCTCCTCTACTCAGCATAGATCCAAAACATCGAGAATCAATATTGTGATCAGTATAGACAGACATAGATTTTATAATTTGTTCACATACAAAAAGTATGTCATCAGAAAAGAAAGAAAGAACTAATCTTAATGATTAAAACTTTAAAGATCAAAAGAAATAGATTTGAGAATAGGTTCACTGTGACTTCAGACATAATGTAAAAGTAAATTAAAAGAATATATTACTTTAAATGGGAGTTTAACCAAAACTACGTAGCCATGTAACACTTCACTGTCACAGAAAAAAATCTGAAAATTTGCGTCCATTAACGCATCACATTTCACAAACTGTGAAATTTCCTGTCTAACTAAATTAAAATACCTCTCTCAACTTTACAGCCTTTTAGCCTTTGGTTTACAGTCAAGGTCGGGCAAACACGGTCTAATATCCTATCCCAGTATTACATGTTTCAAAAGGAAGCACATCACATTAAGGAAGTACTAAATATTAATATGAGTATCAGTACAGCGTTGTTTTAGGATTCACTGGGAAACCCATCAGATGAGTCACAGAATATTTTGGAATTCCCTGAACTGAATGATCATGTCTCCAATCTTTGTGAAAAATGTCTTCTTGTGAGATAATACCAGTGGTAATTAATCATCATCTGGAGTGTGTGTGTCAGTGTGTGTTGGGGAGGAGGGGAATTCTTCATTCACTGAGGGCCAAAAAGACTGACTGGTTGTTCCCACATCAGGGCTCTGATGATCTGGCAGCAGCAGGTTCATTTGATTCATCAAAAACCTACCCACAGGGTTGCAGATCAGGGGGTGAAATCTGAATGATACAGGGGCCCCCCAGAGCTGGATGGGGGCCCCTGGAAGATGCTAAGGATTTCTTTGCATTATGTAGGGCCCAGAATTTCAACTAGCTACATGAGTCTTGTTTCTCAGGCTTTATTAGTTCTCCCGCTCGTAGAAAGGACTTAGTAAATATTGAATTTCATTTCCCCTTTTTTAGCCTTGTCCAATGAATATTTAATTGCGTTTTCTTGCATTTCCAAATGAAAAATTGAACAGCACGTGAAGGGGTGGGCTTTTTTCAAATTAGGACTCCCACTTATCATGCATCCTGACAGGTCACTTACGATAGCAAGGCCCTGTGGATTGACCCATTTTGGCCCCTGACGACTACACCCACGGTGTATCTCCATAATAGAACTGGAGTGTGCTGTAACATATCTTTTGCTGCAGAGCTACTCTGAATGGCTCAGTAGGAAGCGAGCTCGACAGAGAAGCTGTGAGGCAGTACGGCCTTGCACAATTAGTGAGGTTACGGACGGTTCACCGAACACACACACACAAATACACAGCTACGTAAACACCATATGATGTACATTTAACAGGGGCTTTGAGGAAGAAATAAAGAAAAACGACTAAACAAAAAGAATATTTAGTTCAAAGTTCAGGTCATTTTGTCTGCAGAATATGGAGATTTCTCTGCTGAAACACTTGCATACATTATAATGGTCAGTTAAGTCAAATCATCAAAAAACAAACACCTAGTCAACAGTTTTCATTGAAATAACTTCCTACCAAAGAAATATCCCATATGAGAGGAAGACTGTCTCATGCATTAACTGCTCCCTGCCCCTGCTGCTGACATCAACATTTTGGCAAATTGGCACCATTATAAAGTATGCCAAATTAACTATTAGCAGTTCATGCTTGTAGTTTACCCATGAATGTACAGACAGCTATCACTGGATTACTTTGAGACTGAAGGAAACCTAAAAACATGAGGATTCTCAGCCAAATTCTCGGAGTTAAAAGGAACATCTTCTATGATTTCAAAATGGATTTATGGATGTTTATTCATGGAATATAGGGGATATAATCAGATTGTAAGAAAGTGGAACATGTATAAAAAAAAAAAAAGTACATCATGTCTGTGTGTTCAGATAGGAAGAAAGAGTGGCTCACAACTTTAGGATGCAAAATCAGGCCAAAAGAGTTTCTGATATAGTTTCGTACGTTGCTGCTGCTCTAACTGTTGCTAATGTCAGTAAGCCTCTGAAATCAGGAGAGGCTAAAGCACAACTAAATAACTCACTAACTTCCTGTTGTTGTGGTCCCTTTCACCTCACATCTCTCCCTCCGCCTCCCTTTCAGCTCTCTCACACCCCACTGGGAAGGCGATGCTCACAGGCTGAAAAACTCTAACGCAAAAAAAAAAAAGGGGACAGTGTTTCTGGAAAGAGCTGGAGTTGCTGAATTTTTAAATGTAATTTTTCTCTACTATAAACACTGTAAACTTAATCACATTCGACTTTTTTGGGGGTGGGTGAGGCAGAAATCTCAACAGGGTCAAATGAAAAGCACGGCTCGATTCCACTTGAGATATGTGAAAACATGTGTTTTGCCTTTTGGAAGACGAATGAACCTGTAAAAATTTAATTTAGAATTCAAAATCAGGTGAGGGGGAACCCTGAATCTTTTCTGGCGTTCGTTAGAAGGTACAGAAAGGGGAGGAAATATTTCGTTATAATGAAAAAATCATTAGAGGCTGTGTACATGCTGATTTGGGCTGATCTGAAATCTGCCTGAAGCTGCCACGTGAGAACCAGCGGGTTTAAATGTTCTGCGTGGTTATGGCCGAAAGGGATATTTTAGAGGACAGGAAATCAACCACTCTGCCCTCTCTAAAACAGTGGTTCAGTGACTTCCTCTCTTCTGTCTCAGTGTAAATTTGTTCACATCTAGCGTCCCTTTGCTGATTGAGTGAGACACCTGCAACCAAAGAGTGTACAATATGATGATCTATACGTCCTTCTAAAAAGGGAAAGATTCATCTTTATAAATCACACTCACTGGATCCCCAGACGTTTTTTAACCTGTGTTGTCTGTTTGTTGTCTCTTTTGCACATACTCATCCTAACAAAAAAGAAAGAAAAAAGTAAACCTGATGTGTGTTACAGTGTGCTAGCTGAAGGTCAACATCTCTCCACTTAACACACCTGATTGCGTGGTGATAAAAACTGTCACCATTTCACAAACCAAACTGTCGTCTGTGGTTAAAACCCTCTCACAGCGTCGCTTCATCACACTGACGGTCTGATAGCATCAGAGGGAAATTAAACCACTAAATATCTTGTCATTCACTCTGGTGAAAACAGGATTAACTCAGAGCTGAAATCCAACAAACAGTTTGTCAGATTTTGTGAAGAGATTGAGAGCAGATAAGTGACTATAGGTACAAGTATTTATTTAATCCACAAAGCTTCTTAAGCATGAAATCACACTAAAGAACAGCGTGAGATGTTATGGATTCTCTCTGACGCTCTCCTGACCTGCCCCATCCTCCTGCACAGAAAGGGTCAGAGGTCAGTGATCAGATACAGAGCAGCAACCGCAGCACCGGCAGGTTTTCAGTGTTGTGTTCAATGACACTTCAACAGGGTTAAGTTTTTCTTAATTGAGTAAATTTTCCTGATATTTACATACTTTTACTGAATTCAATTGAGGATTTGTTTGTAATTAAGTATTTTTTCATTAAAAAAGTATTTCTTTTAATTGTATACTTTTAACCTGAGTGTTATTCTGATAATACTCCTACTATGCTTTTAAACGAGTACAATTTTGAATGCATTACTTATTTTGTGGTCTCACCACTGCAGCTAACAGAGTAAGAGCTACATCCTCCAAAGTACTCCAGTTCACATTGGCTTATTGACTATCATCAAACTCAATATTTCTTTCTTCTTTCCCACAGTTAGAAACAGCAGCGTCCTCGCTTTAATTTTGGTTTTCAGACAGTGTGTATCTAATCAAAAACAGCCCAGGGGCAGCCTGTGGAGCGTCCAGAATAAGAGTGTGATTCACCTTTAAGATTACAGATGCACCAACATGTGGCTACTCTATATTTAGACAGGCCTCTTCAGAAACACCAGACATTTTTATCGACACGCAGCCACAAGAAGAAAACCTCGATGTGATCTGCTAATCCTGTGACAAATTACTTGATTGCTCTGCTTTGTCATTCAGGTCTGTTTGGTGGATTAGAGGTGATTGCTCCTTCATGGCAGCTCAGCTTGATACCGAAACAACCAATGACAAAGCAACACTCTGCACAAGATCCATTTTAGTAAAACCTGTGCATGAAAAAAAAACTCACATATAAGCTGTTGTTTGTTTCCCATAAACACATGAGCCTGAGAAACATATTAAAGTGACTCAAAAATCAGGAACATAAAAAATGTGATTATAGAAAATGTATCCAAGGACCTCCACACCTGGAGAATATTCATTACATCCCTATTTCACAGGCTGAATGAGGTGAGGCACTACATACATTATCTGTCACTCACACAAACATTATTTATACATACTGATGTGAAGACATTGCAGCATGCAGCAAAAATCATGTTCTTTTGTTTGGTGGGACAAAAAAGCAAAAGGTAATACTATTTCCATTATAAACGTAATAAATCCACCGCATTGCAAAGTAATAACTGTCAGAGAAACGGATTACTGTCGAGACCCATAAAGCCTGAGGAGAGGCCGGACTGTTGTGTTATTTATTCTTTTATACTTTCAGCTGGTAAATCAATGCGATACAGTTGTAAACAAAGACTCACCACATCTACGAGCTTTTGTCAAAAACAAAATGAAAGTAAAAGCAACAGTTTGGATCAATAGCAATAATTAATTGAGACCTGGAAATCATACGTTGATATATTTATTTCCCTCCTTGGTTTCTGTGGGGAAGGTGTGGTGCAACAGGACACAGATGTGCCACCTACTGGTTCTTTTTATTACAAACTCCTGATCAAACTGGAGAATTACCAAACAGGGGACAGCTTTATGCATCTGTGTATAAACCTACAAGATTCAATGTATATTTCTTTCAATTTAAGGCCAACCTTAAACTTATTTCAAGGTTTTGAGCTCATGTGGCACTTTTAACCACTAGTAGCCCAGAGGAGACCACAACAATGCACATTTCCAAAACTTCCAAGTCCAATACAAACCAAGACCAAAGATGTTGAGCCCATGCCCTGAAGCTGCAGCGTCTGGGATAATTTGGTCTCCATGGCGTCTTCCCCACAGACTCCGTCCATTCTCGTTTGGTCAGTCCAGCTGCAGCGTGCGTGCAGTGTGCTCGGCCTGGCGTCCCCAAGCCTCAGTCTTTTTTGTTCTGCTTGGATCTCTGCTGCTCCTGATACTCTTTGGAGTCCTCCCAGGGACGAGGACCACGGATGTTTCTCCACTCGTCCAAATTCAACTCTTTTATCTTCTGCAGAGAGACAGAGAAAACAACAGGACATGAGGCTTAAACTTAAGGATGTCAAAAATTCAATATCTAAAAAACTCAAACCAGACAAACATTAAACAGTGTCTGAAAACTGTACGGGACTTTTCAAGTGTCACAAAGGCTAAAAAGTTTTCATTACATAAGTTTCAGAGTTAATTCTTTTCTGAGTTTCTTTGATGCACTTTGAAATGGCCAGATGTAGAAAATTCTGACCATCTGTTAGCAGCTCTTACAGACAGTGACCAACCACACCTGGTCAATGGGAGATACTACAGTATTTCATTACTTTAAACGACATTCATTTAAAAACTTAAATTAATAAAACATCTTACAATTTGATGACACTCTACAAAAGCACACACTGTTTACCAACTACACTTTTTTTTTTTTTTTGCAGACAGTTTCTTTCATCTACTCCCACCCTTGAGGTCTCAGCCCGTCTCTCCTTACCTCGTACTCCTCCTCCAGTATGACTGGCTGCCTCTCCACGTTTACTCTGGCCTCCAGTGAAGGATCCAGCTGAGAGAGAACAGAGAAGAGATTATTTTTAAAAACATATAGAGCTTTCTGGCAAAGACTCACAAGTTCACAACAGCAAGAAGAAAATGAAAACAAACAAGAAAGGCAAAGACAGGGGACTTCTTGTTTGAGTTATGAATTTGGTGGGTGGCAAAATTTTAAATCAGAACTGTTGGGAGAGAAATAATGAAACAAGGTGAGAGAGGTTTACGGGGCACCTTTAGGCAGCTTCTCCCCTCCCTCTCCTTTGTGCATTATTTCTTTAATGTATAAACAATGACATCTGCAGAAGAGGTGAAAGTGGTTTTCTTCCATAACTTTATGCGGGAGACATAAACACTGAAGACCTTTTCTCCCCAGAGTCAAACTCAAGCTTCTCCAAACCTACAGGAAGGAGCTCATTTACCCTGTTTTTACTCTGTAAATTATTCTTCTTGATTTGGCTAAACATCACCACGTTTGGTTAAAAAAAAAAAAAAAAAAGAAAAAAAAAAAATCTATGTCAGAGGGATTTTGGAAGAGAGCATTGAGCCCAATGGAGCTATCTGGGTTTTATAATTCAAACTGATTTTGCCTGAGAATAGGACTGAAATGAATCCCATTCTGAATCATTACTTTTAATGAGTTCTAATATTTCACGGCAATAATGCTGCAGCTACTCGGGTGACTGATGAGTTTCATAATTCCATGATTGATTTTTAATTAAACCTACATTACTACAGCAAATAAATAATATATAGAATATTTTAAGCCTTCAGGGAAGGGAATTAATAGCCCCTGTAAGTAGTATGATACCTTCTATGGAGGTGTTATTAACGCTACAATTTCAGTAGCTTAAACCCCAAAAATAAACTGGGAGCGTTCAGAGGTGAGGAAAACTCATACAGAACCTGGACAGAGAAGAGAAAAGGCCTTTAAGTTCATATCTGCCTCCAGGCTAAATTAAATCATTGAAGAGAAAATGCAAATTGGATCACACAGTGACTTACTCTCAGACAGCGGTTTTAATGATTTAAGTGGGCAAATATCCAAACCAAAAAAGAGAACTGGCTGATAACAGAACCAGAAGAGTGGTTTTAAATCATGTGCATTTTGACAACTATTCAGATATTCCATGCATTAAATTACATGTGTGCACACACACCGAGCAGAGATAAATCTTTACCCCACAGGGTCTGAGAGAGGACAGAGGCTCAGTCTGCAGAACAGAGCGAGTGGTGTGGGGGCAGCTACACAGGCACGATGCCAGGGGCATGATGCCCCCCCTCCAACACTGTCATCCACAGTCTACTGCCGCCTCACATGGACAGTAATAAGAAAAGATGCCCCTTACCATCTGGCTTCCACCCAGATGACAGGCATTGGCGTTTGTCACGGTAAAATAGCACAAAACAGCTACTTCCCCTCACAGCCAGCTCATCAGACTGTAATGGCTTCTAATAAAGGGTCGGTCTTCTGTCATTTTAATGAATTGGGTCTGTCATTTGAATGAATTATTAGAGCTTGTTCTCACTTCTTGCTCTTGTAATGACTCACTCTGAGCAGGTTAGAAAAGCCTCTCAGTGACGTGTGCCTGCAGTGTCTCTGAAATGGACGGCCATCAGTATCTAATTCTAAGCTCCTTAAAACAAACTGAGTATCTACCAACCTTAACTGTGAGAGTCCAGCAGTCGTCAAAAATAAAGAAACATCTCTACTATTTTCACACTGTACTCTCAGAAGATTTTTCCACTCTCAGGTGCCATTATGGTTCTAACCACTAGGAGGAGTATTTGCACACTGACTATACAGTGCTGTACAGAGATTACACGCGTCCACACTGATGTACATCTGGGAACTTCAGCTTGGTTTATTGTCACTATCATGCAACAGTGATTGAATATATAAAAACTAATTCATTTGCTACAAACCTTTCTTTTGATCTTCTGGGAATCATATCGGATTTGTGCAAACTCTCGCAGGCCAAAGGAACCTCCAACTACCAGCAACTGAAATACCAACCAAAAATATCTGTGGTTAGTTAATCAGAAATGTTTTGATAAATTATGTTAGTCAATGTGATTCTTTAGGCCAAAACATGCAATAGAGTTAAACAGCCACAAAATAAACACAACACCTCTCTCAAACATTTTCAACTAATACCTCATTGCAGAAGTGTTGTGATAAACTAGGGCTGCAACTAACAGTTATTTTTGTTGATTACTCTGATGATTATTTTCAAAACTACTGAATAAGTAGATTTGTCTACAAAACGCCAGAATATAATAAAATACACCTGAGCTAATCTCCCACAGATCAAGGTAACGAAATGATGCCAAGTTTACCATCATGTCTGACCAAGAAAAACACTGAACCCTCACATTTTTACTTGGAAAAATTAATGATTAATCAATTATCAAAACAGTTCTAAACTGTATTGTGACTTATAAACTGATAATGCTTCAGACATACACAGCTTTCCACAGCAGACAAATCCTAATGCTGATCAGTTTACAGTGAATGACGGTCATAGTACATTTGTCATTTTTTACAATAAATTTACTGTAAAATGAGACAAAGAACAGCAAGAAATTCTAACATTAGAGAGAGATTAAAATATGAGATTTAAAGGTTCCACAAACTAACTGCAATTTCCTTAAGTGATTAATAGAGTGCTCTATTTATTTATCTATCAAGATTTCTATCAGATTTTATTTGTGAAAAGGCAAAAAATGGGGTATTTCACTGCTTCTTTCAAATCCTGGTCCATAGACCAGGTCTAGATCACAAAATTCAACCATAACAGCCAGAATAAAAATAACTAAACAAAATCTAAGTTAAAAATCAACAAAATAACTCATTGGACGTTTGACAGTTGTGTCTGCTAACATGTTAGCTAAGGTGTTAGGTAACACTGCTTATCTGTCGTTAGCATTTCTGTTAAAACCGTGATAGAAAAGTTACTTACGAGCATGGGGACTCCATATCTGACGGTTTTGTTTCTCTGCAGCGCCTTTATGTTGAACATGACTCTTCTCTCCGGCTACAAGTCCATAGTAATGAAACAAACAGCGAGCAGGTCACAGCTGGGACGCGTTTCCTGAACGGGTCCGACGCGTTAGATCGTCCGGCGAAATGCGAAGTCACGCACAAGGTTCCGCTGTGTGCCGGTCTCATGGATGCCGTTGGTAATTTTAATATTATTTTGTGTTGTCGAGAAACGAATAACGTAAAGTGAATGTGACTTTGTTTCAGAGCCTCTCTTGATGTTTCTGCTTGTGCCATTTTGTTTGTATTCAGGTTTATTAACACTTTTACGTTTTCTACAATGAGACCCAGCGTTAACTGTGGCCTCTCATCGTTTCTTACCGTATCTCAATCACATCCTTTACCGTCAATACTGGTGTCTATGCATTTTTTTTTTTTATCACAAGCACATACATTTTACTCTACTACTGACCATTTCACACGGTATACAACATTCAGAATATTTTCTTACCATCTCTTCAGCCCCTGCTCTCAGTTCACACACTTGCCTGTTGACCTGTCCAGGTGTTCTCACTTTTTGCCTGATTGGTTTTTCTCAGCGCTGTGTGGGCATGCGCTCTGGTTGATCGACGTCACTGTGTATCTTTATAACATCTGAGACTTTACTTGATCAATTAAAACAAGACAGATTGATTTTAAAAATGTCTTTGCAACCTTTAGGGCTGGATCAAGGTTGGATTACCAACCAGGTAAAATAGGTAACTGCATGCAGGGCCCAAAATACTCCAAGTACATGGTGCGTTGATTAGTTTGTCATAATTCAATTAATTTTTCTTGCATGTTTTCTTAGACATAGATATGAATGAGCTGGGAATATTATGATAAGTAGCTCTTTTGCCCACTTTAGATTGCCTTAAGTGCTTTTTCTACTTTTTAAAAGCTCAGGCTACACTCTACCCGTAACTTACAGCACACAAACACAAAACTGAAGTGTCAAGGACATCCTTAACAAGTTTTATTATAAACCCAAATTCAATTTTAAAAACAAAGTGGCTGTTTAATCCAAAGTTTACCTGATGTGGTTTAAATGGCTATACCTGGAAGGTAATGTTAAGCATTTGACCTGAAGGAAATGGATGAAAGATGCAACACAACCAGTCTCTTAATGCATGAATAATGTCCTCTTAAATGCAGGTACTTACTGCCTTTATGTATTCAGTCCACCACAATCATTTAAATGAGTGTGGGGTCTGTTCTTTTTCAGGGACATACCATTGTGTACATATAGTTTAATGATTATAGGCATTTACTTTTTCTGGTATAACTGTTTTAAGTTGATCTGGATCCATGTCAGCTAAATGCAAAAACCGTTAATGTAAATCTATTAAAAAATATATTTGGTCCCTGCAGCAAACAGAGAATAAGAGGAGGAAGTGTAGCATTTTTTCTTTATTACAATTTTTGTCTCTTATTTTCAATCAGGTGAAGAAAAATACCTTTTTTTTGTTCAGTATAATAAAATATGTTAACTTTATTCATTTTATGAAGAAAAACAATGACAACAAGAAAATAAAAACAGAAACAAACATTTTTCTCTCTCCCTCTTTGTAAACCTGGAGAGTTGCTGCATTGCGTTGAAAGCAAATACAACGGAGACAGAGTGTGAAGGAGCGGCGAAGAGGCTGGACAGGTGTGGGGGAGGGGACGAAGAGGAGCAGGAGGAGGACGAGGAGGATGAGGAGGAGCAGACAGGGGATAATGACAAAAAGATAAGGCCAGAGACATACAAAAAATGAGCGTAGTAGGACAGGAGTGTGGTGACGGGGCAGTCGGAGGACGTGGCGGTGATTGGAGCAGGTAGGCTGGTGGTCCCAAGTCAGGACGACTGACAGAGTGTTCAGAGGTCGCTCTCTCCGTACAGAGCGGTAGAGAACGACATGTAGTCGAGGGCTCCTGGCACGGCATCGGGGCCGGTGTAGGGGGCCATGCGGGCGATGCAGTACTCAGCTTGGTCTGGAGGCAGCTCCCGGCGCAGCTCATCGGCCAAAATGTAGTTCTGTCGAGGATGAGAAGAATAAAATAAGTAAGCTATGAATGAAGTTTATGAAATGACTATAATGAAAGCGAAAGAGCTGTTAGTATTGCTAATCACACTGAGAATCAACATCCAGTCAGCAGCTCAATGCAGCTTTCAGCCACTTTCATCCCATGTTTTACTTTGCTAGCTTGTGCAGTTGAGCCAACTGTAGAGATGCTGAGAGCTGGAATAAATGAGTCACTGGTAAAGAAAGTCAAACATCGATCAAGCCAAAGAAAAACAGGTATTTGTCGGAGGAGCTGGCAGACCACACTGGTGCTAAAATGGGAACACATACTGAACTTAAAATGAACAGGTGGAAAAGGACTCTAGGACTCTAATGGGATCCCCATATTGCTCCATTTCTGGATGTGATCATAACTCACAATCTGCCCTTTATTGGCCAGAAATCACTTTTTGTGGCTTTAAAGAACACCAGTGACTGTGATTAATTTATCAACCAAAGACTTCATAATCTTTTTTTATGGGCGGCAGTCTTTGAAATTCCCTCATTGTCAATACAGTTAAATACGACCAGAAGCAAGCTGTAATAACATGATGCTGTTGCTATAGTGAAGTTTGCTTATTTACACACCTGGCTGATATGGAGCAACATTATCATTAATTTTGGAGCGATGTTTATGTTCACCTGATGAATGGAAAGTTCAACAACAATTCTCTTTTAGCTCAGTTTTTGATCTGTACGAACTCCTTACAGAAATATCTGTTGCTGCTAAATAATCCACTGTCTTCACTAGATAGTTATTAACTTTGTTTGTTTCCTGTTTAGTGCTGAGTTTTACTGAAACCAGTGTCGTCAACAACCAACCTCAACTCCTTTCACAGGCACATAATCATTTTAATATAATAGTATACATGTGCTTTGTCATTCAAACCCTTTCTGTCTCTTCATATCTTCATCTTCTCTCTGCTTTCCTAAAAGTGTTTTAATTACTCTTGTCTTTGCTAATGGAGTATCTACTCTCTGTCATCATTACTCTTCTTTGGTGATACTTCAGCTGCAGTTTAACTGTACCTTATCCCCTGCCAGAACTTTGAAGGAGGCCATCACTTGGTCGGCAGTGTCTGTGTCGGCCGTCTCGCGGGACATGAAGTCGATGAAGGCCTGGAAGGTGACGATGCCCATCCTGTTGGGGTCCACTATGCTCATGATGCGGGAGAACTCGTTTTCACCCTGGAGGCAGCAGAGAGGAACTGTGAGGCTCAGTAGCCGTGGTGACAGTGCCCGTGGCAACGCACTACAACAACACAACAAATGACTGACATCCTACATATGGTGATTTAACTCTGGATAACACAGGTGATTTTCAGATTATTATAGATAATGTTCCCTGTGAAATGAACTATACTGTTAAATCCAAAATAAGATATACAGCACATGCATTGTTTTCAAACTCAAATAAAATTAAGGTTAAATCTATTTATTACCATTTCCAGCTGGTCTCAATAATCACGCACAAACATATTTTCATACTTGAAGAGTGCTCATGGCTTTACCAGGTTGTAACCCATGGAGATAAGGCAGGTTTTGAAGTCTTCAGCATCCATGATTCCTGTTCTCTTCTACAAGGTCAGCGATGGACAAACGAAACCAGGAGGAGAAGAGAGGTATAGAGAACGAGAAGCAGGAGGAGCGGAGGAAGGCGTTGGAAGAATAAAGGATGAACAAAGAGTAGATTTTAGGAGGAAAGCCGCAACAATCCGCAAACGGGATGTTGCAAATCATGGGGGGGAATTTAGACAGGAGGGATAAGCAGTAAAGGTAGGAAGAGAGGGAGAGTAGGGGGAAGGAAAGAAAAGAAGGAGGGAAAAGGTGCAAAGGAAAAAAAAAAAAAAGAAACCAGTTAAACCTCTCACTGTGGGGGTGTGGCTACGTTTAAGTACCTGTGCATCGTTGGCGATATCGAAGCCCAGGCTGATCAGGCAGGCCTTGAACTCCTCCGCGCCCAGAGTGCCCGAGTGGTCCTGGGGTGTGGGAGGCCAGTGTCAGGCGAGGCGTCGGGGGGCCACAGGCCATGCAGCAACACATACAGCGGTGTCAGTGACGGTGAGGTGGGGGGTGGGGGTGGACGGGGTAAGACGAGGAGGTAGGTGAGGTGGTGTTGGTGGGGGGGTGGAGGAGGAGGGTTGAGGGAGTGCACCATGCACAGGAGGGGGAGAAAGGAGGTGAGGGGAGGGGTGAGGGGAGAGGGCCATGCAACGAGAGATAGAAAACAGAGAACACAGTGCATATTCATTAGGATCTGGCAGGTGAACACACGGTGGCAGCAGTGCTGCCATGCTGGGCGAGGGCATTCAGAGGCGTTAATGTGCAGTGTGGCAGGCAGACTGGGCCTTGTGGTGAGGTTATGTTATTCATATCGTCGATGGCACATGTACTTAACGACACAAAATATGCTCTTCTTAGATGCAAAAGTATCTCTTTACCTTTTTTTGTACGGGCAAACATCAGAGCGAAAATGCTTCATAAAACACACATTCATTTCTCCACAAACTCAAATAACGCACATGTATATACACAGACATGGGATGCAGCTAATCATTATGTTCATCACCCACCAATTATTTTTTCAATTTTAAGTTAACTCTGTAGCTCAATAGATCAAAATCGCTAAGATAACCTTACCACAATTTTAAAAGGTGTCAAATTTTCTTAGAAACTAATCCAATGCAGTCAGTACTATCCCAACAAACTTAACTCAAAAAGTTTTTGAATGCATCAGAGTAGTCCTGGTTCTTGCTTTTTTCCTTTTGCCCTCATGTTTAAGAACAACTGCGAGTTGAGAGGCTTAAGGTGCTGAGGCTTAATCCTAATAAAATATAAAACACAGGCACAGGTTCAGGTCCACAGCTGACTTCCTGTTGGCTTTGATCATCCACCTCAGGTATTGATTAACAATAGGGCAGCCCTGGAAGAATGCATGAGGTAATGACAGAGTCCGCAGGAGAGCTGGGGTGAGGAGGGGGAGGAGGAGGAGGAGGAGGGGGGCTAAATAAAAACTCATCCATAATTGGTGCTGTTCCTGACACGGTGAGCCCCAGTGTAAACACTGAGCTCTGAGGTGGGAGGCGGGCGAAGAAGAGAGGGTTTTATAGAAACAGCCCTCAATGGGAAGATATTGTGTAGCTACCTGTGGTATAAACTCAATTCTCAATCTCCACTCTACCTGCTCTGTATTCAATTTTCATTTTACATTTCAGAATAAAAGGTTTTAGCTGGTGCATGAGGCTGGTTCTAGCTGCCTCTCTCACTGCTATGCCTTAAAGCTCCTGAGCTTTTTCACATGAATGTTGTGTCACTGAACTGTAAGTCCCTTTTCCAACCAAGCAGTAAAGTCACTCCACAGCCTGATGCATTTCACACACAAACTGTACACTCTGCACACTCTCTGGTTAAAGGATTGCCATTAGCCACACCTCGGGCAGCATGACAGGAGGCAAGTCCAGAAATTACACATCCTCACCTCAACTTCTTCGCTTTGCTGATGGAGTCTAAATATATAAAAGACAAACATGTGGCTCTGCAGGAGTTTAGCACCCTTAACCCCCTAAAAACTACAAATTGATGTTCTTATCTTCAGTGTTTGCACAGATTTAACAAACAAGATTCAAGTAGTTACTTAGCTTAAGAGGTACTAATAGGCAGATTTCATTAGATCCAGACAAAGACGAGCCAGTCTGTTGGCTTTAGCTTTATAATTAATGGCCAGATGTGAGAGTAACCTAACCCTCAGCAAGAGAGTAAATTAACACATTTCCTAAATGTCCAGCTGTTGCTTTTTACTCCTATTCCAGTTTCAAAAACCAAACCCAAACATCTGACTGTAAATGAGCAGCGTACAGCCCACAACACCTCTCTCTGCACAGTGACTCAGTTCGACTACTGACCCTGTCGAAGTGGTTGAAGGAAGCCCGGAACTCGTTCAGCTGGTCCTGGCTGATGCCCTTGGCGTCTCGCGTCAAGATCTGGTTCTCGATTTCATTGATGGTGCGGGCGATGGTGGTGAGTAGCTGCTCCCAGCCTACGCGGATGTGCTGCAGAGGAGAGAGAGAGAGATAGACGAAGGCGGAGGAAGTTTAAGAAAGGTTTAGGAAGAGACAGAGAGTAAAACAGTCTCCAGCTGGGATTCAGCCTTTGGTCAAACAGTGGTTGCTCTGATTATGCAAAGTCTGTTATTTGGCTGTTTCTCTGCTTTGTCAATGTCCACCATATTCTCTCACAATTATCTAAATAATTCATGAAGGAACATGTCACCCAGTAAAACAGTGTGGTGCGTTTATGTGTTTTTAATAGTTTTTGGACAACAGTGGCGCTCTAAGGCACAGAGGAGTAAGACATATCAGGTACAGACTCATTATTAGATGAATTCATTGCTGTTTGTTGTATTTTCAAGAAAAACATAAAATATCACTTGTCCTTTAAATGTTGGTTAAACCACAACAGATAGGGCACACGAAGGCCACCAAGCAATATTCAGTATGTAGTGCAGCCAAAAATAGCACTTTTTAATTTAACTAAAGCTGCTTTTGTCTCTTTACCACAGTCTTCATACAGCAGATGATTGAGGACACACCTACATAACAGCTTTGAAAATGTTTCTGTTGTTGTGCAGAACGTCTGCGACAAAATTCATATGAATTATTTTGGCCAGTAAAAACTACTCTTGGCAGGCAGGGGTTTGTAGTTTAGCACTCGGCTGATGAGCCAGAAAGTTAATTTTGTACACTGGAGACTGGATGGTGAGCTGCCATGTCAGAGAAGTTCTGTATTAAACTCTTGAAGACTCTCCTGCGGTCGTCTTCACATGCTGCCACCCATTGTTTTGTGCTTTGTGGTAAACCACAACCATCTGAAACCAAGGCGCCATTCAACAAAGCGTAAAGTATTTGCCGGACACAGCCAGGTCAGATGGGCACGTCAAACACACCAGTGGGAATTTCAGTCAGAAGTGAAGGTAGGAACGTTAACTTGGACATTCAGTGGATAAAGAAGAAATCTCTAACTATTACTAGTGTTAAAACCTTCAATCCAGATTTTACCTCCATGGTGTAGTTGGTGTGCTTGTTGTCAAAGATGAGAGCTTCCTGAATGAGCTGGTGGTCTCCCTCCAGCTGGTCGATCTTTGGCTTGTAGTTGACGATGCTCTTCTCGTACTGGCGTAGGTGTGTCAGCTGGTCCTCCAGGGTGCCGTGCATCTCGATTGAGATGCGGCCAATTTCCTGTTGTGACACACACACACGCCGAGTTAACAGCATCCTTCAATAAAGAATAATGAGTCACTGCAACCTGCAGGACATAAGTCACTGTTTCTGCCTGGTGTTTATCCATTTATTTCACACTACCCTGTCTCACAGACATATTATTATAGTTAATGTAGGTATTTTATTTGGATGCTACACAGCTGTACCACTTTTTCAGGAACTACAGTGACACTGGAGTCAAAAACTTTGTGCGTGTGAAATACCTTACCAGGAAGAGACTGGTTAAAAGCTGGCCTCATTCTGAACTTATAATGTGGTCATTTGATTTTTGGCTCTGCTCACACTGACCTCCATCTTGGTCTGGATCCAGGGCCCGATGACATTGGCCTGGTTGGCAAACTGTCTGCGCAGACGCTCGTTGTTCTGCTGCCGGGCGTGCTCCTCGATCAGAGCCTGGTCGCGCTGGGGCACCAGCTGCCTGACCTACAGCGGGCAGGAGAGTGATGGAAAAGCCCAAATGTGTTAATGTGACTCTAATGAGGAGGGAAGAGTGACAGAGGCTGCTTCCTTTAAACATGATGTCCAGATTCAGTGATGTCCAAAGCAAATCAAGCCAAATCTGGGATAATTTTCTAGAAAAAGGGCGAAACATCTTAGAGATCTTATTCACATTCTTGCTAATGAGAAAAATCAGTACAACTCATAAATAAATAAGTCTAACCCCACTAGCTAGTTAACTTAGCTTAGTCCCATGGTACAAAATCTGCTTACAGGCACCTCTACAGCTCACTAATTACTCTATTATATCTCATACAAAAACCAAAGTGCTGTTTCCCCCTGTTTCCAGTCTTCAGCTGGCGACTGGCAGTAGCATCATATTTAGTGTAACTCTCACACTCTCAAATTCTGTCTTTAAGAATATAAGCGAACATTGAGGTGCTGGGGTTGTTCTGAGTCACTGATGTTTTTGATTTTCTAGACGTATATTGATTTTTTTTTCCTGCAGCGTTTCTTTTATAAGTTCTTTCTCATTTTAAATTCTTTTGTATTACTATGCAACAGGGACTGTGTCAAATAAAATACAAGTTTGAAAACAAAATATATATGAAAATATATAAACAAAATATTGAAATATGAAAACAAAACAAACCTGATCCTGTCCTGTGTGCTCCCCATCCACACACCTCTTTCAAAACTTAATGTTCATGTCAGAGTCTCTCAGGAAGAGTCTTTGTGGCCTGAGATTACGTTAGACTGACGATTAGAGGAAGCTCATACAGGCTCGTTAGAGTCCATTGAAAGCTGATAAAATCTGAGTTGAGAAATCTATGGAGAGTATCCTGCTGTCTCTGAATCACACTCTCAGCAAGGTGCTGTGAAGCAAGGCACTAAACCCCAGGGTGTGAAGACTGAAGCTGCAAGATTATATCTATCCAGAATAAATGAAGATGAAAACCATCTACAATTGTATTTCCTTGCTTGTGATTGATCTTATTACCTTGTCCCATTTGGCGTTAATCTCCTGTGGGTTGATGGTGGTGTAGGGGTTGGTGCCAGCCATGTTCACATGATAGGTCTGCACAATCTTGGCAATCTCATTGTGGATGCCCAGGATGGCCAGGCGCTCTTTGTCCGCCTCAGGCAGCGTGGCTTTGAACTGCTCGTGGGCTGTGCTTAATCCCTGAGACACAGAACATCAATACATGAAATAAAAATATAAACCACAACAGCAACATCAAAGGTTGTTTTCATTTTTACATCTGAAAGAGAACTGGCTTTTTCCTCTTCTTGAATTTTAGAATATGAAACAGCAGTCTGCGGTTTTCACTCTTAACATCCCAGTGAACCAGTGTATTTATTTGAAAATCAAAGTGGTGTAATCTTACAGACTACTAACATCTGTACTTAACAACAGACGCTACAGCAACTCACTATCGGAAAGTGATGAGATGGGCTGCCTGGGCCAGAGCTAGCTAGTTAGCATGCTAACTTCAGTAGACTAAAAGAAGAGGTAGAACTTGAAGCAAAGTAAGAGTTAATACTGGAGACAGCTCTTGGTGAGTAAAGGTGAATAAAGTCTCCTCTATTCTTCCCTATGAGTGCTCACCTGGATTTCTTCGATGGTGTGGACGATAAAGGTGTCCTGCAGGTCCTCCATGGCGCCCTCCATCCAGTTGTTGAATGGAGCCGCTCTTTTGGCAAACTCAAGGTACAGTTGGTCGATGGTTTCAAGCAGCTTCTCAGTTCTCTGTTGAGCAGAAAAAACAAGGTTATCACACAAATTCACAGGCTTTTCACTGACCTTCGAAAGTGTTGCCCGGTGAAATTTCAAGGATTCACAGATGCTTCATTTTATTCACGATCTTCCAAGAAGCTGGGGCATACAGATGGATTTGGGGGTTATATTTTTACAGATAAAATCTCCAGATTTGAAAGGATTCTCAAGGCCAGCAGGAACCCTGAAAATCAAATAGTCTCTTCACAGCCTCTCTCAGTGTGTGGAGAACACTTTCATCTCTAAATGTGCAATTATTTCTGCTCCAACCAAGAAGCACAGAGGGGATTTAAAAAAGAGGGATAGCAAAGTGAGTGAATTTAGAAGTTAGAAATCTGACTCCTGAGTTTCAACCTTTCTCACCTGCAAAGCCTCACTACGTTTCTGGGTCAGGGCTCCCAGTGTGTCCCACTGGTCACAGATCCGCTGGCAGCGAGCGTTTACACTGGGGGAGTCGTAGTAGTCCAGCTCACTGGAGCACGAACAGAAAAGAACAGAGGGAATTCATTATCATTACATGTATAGACATAGTTTTAATTCCCAGTGAAGCTAGTGTATTCACTGGGTTGTTTTTGTGCCATCATCTTCCTTTGATGCACTTTAATGCCTTTTTGATCCTGTAGTGACTGAGTTCATTATCTTGACTGTTTATTTTTGTCTTCTTTTGCGGTGTGAAATGTTTTTATGGGTCCCTAAGGGATTGTGCTTGGGTTTATATTTCTTTTCTTCTCTTTATTTTCTTGAAGTTTCTATGTTTACATCTACAAATTAAGTGAAACTAAGCTCAAGAGAGTGGCTTTTGATGTTAAAAATTAAAGTTTGAGATCACCAACAACAATACAGAGAGACAATACAACCATGGGAGAAAGAGTCATTGAAAATTAAATATGGAAAATGATCAATATCTGTATCTAAATCAATTAAATGTCCTAGATGCAGTGCCAACTCTCACGGTGCAAAAAGAAAGTTTCCAGTGCCATTATTGCCTTTACACTCAATCTATCCTAATCTAATTTAACCTTTATTGATCCATAGAAGGCAGCAGCACAATCTTTTTACCATCAACCCATGTCGCCGCTTACTTTAACTCCTGTGCGATGGCTGCGATCTGCTCCACACGGTCCTGATGTGCAGCCAGGTCGCTCTCGAAGGCCTCGTGTTTCTTCAGCAGGGCCTTGATCTCTGACAGAGAGGCCGTCTCGTAGTCACGTTTCTGCAGCATGTCCTCCTTACCTGCAGGGGGAGACACAGAAAATGTATGAGTTAAAATTAAAGTGATTTTTTTTTTTTTTTTTCACTTCAGACGTTTTACAACAGTGACATTTGTTGTGATGTTGATCTGTTTACAGTGGTTGCTAGGTGACATTAAAACAAGACTAATTTGCATTCCGTATTTTAACAAGCCAACATCTCAAACATTTTAATGTTTATGGGCTGTAATTTCCATTTTACTTCACTGTGGCCTGAGACACATGACACTGCTGGATCTTTATGTCAGTGACAGAGACCAGTTCTCAGCTCCTTTAAAATTTTCTGTACCTTCAGTCCAAGCTTCGTGAATAGCTGCTTTCTGGCGGAACTTCTCCGCCAGGTGGTCGAGTCTTTCCAGCCTGCGAATCTCATTTAGAAGCCACTCTTCATAGCCCTTCTCTGCTCCCTCTAGATTTCCCCACGCATTGTTAATATCCTGTATGATGCAAAAGAGACTAGTTGAGGATTTTATTCTTGCCAAAAACAGACAGAAATAAACATCATGTTTAAATTAAGCAATGTCTACAAATAGAAAAAACATATGTGGTTCTGTGTGAGTCCAATACTCACTCTATTCAGGTCTCCACCAACTCCTAAGAAAAATATCTGGATCTTCAGTCTCCACTATGTTCAACAACTAGTCACTAAATTGGTCATTTGATGTTCGACAGTGAAAATACAGGCTACACCTATGAGAGGTGTGAGCTGATAAAACTGAAAAGTTGGAGCCTGTAAAACCAAAACTATTATCTGAAACATGCTAAAATGCTACGTAGAGCTGAGGGGTACTGCAGAGTAAGGTGATAATTCTCTGAGTTCATCTCTACTAGCGACCCTGCTCACATTACACTGAGTCATTTGATCCACTGTTAACATAAAAATATTGATTATCGCAGCTTTAAACTGGATGTAAGTTACAAAAACTCCTACAAACCATTTGTTTTCAAAAAGACGTGAATGTGCAATAGTGTAAACAACAACATATAATTTCAGTCTTGGTTAACAGAGTTAACAGTCTGTCGTTATTTGTTCTTTACTGTAGATGGCATCTCAAAGCAACTAAGTGAGACAAGGGTTAACAACAGGCTCAGATGTACCCTGACATCATGCGTCCACATGATTTATGTAAGTTGAGGTAACTCTTTGGCCCATCAAAGTTGAGAATAAGCTTGGCTTGTCCTGCACTGAGGTGGTTTGGATCTCAAACTTTTACAGAGTTTAGAGTCTATGTGTGTGAGTTTGAACTTTCTGTGACCTACCGAGACCATCTTTCCCTCTGAGGGCATGAAGGCAGGCCTGTTGCTGAGCCTCAGCTTGGTCTGCAGGGTGTTGAAGTTGATCTCCAGCTGGCACTTCTCCTGCACTTTGGGCGGCTTGTGGAGGCGGCGGTAGTCTCTGAAGTCCTCCAGCTTCTGCTGCATGGCTTGCATGGTGTTCTCCGGCATGCGGTTCTCCAGCCAGGGAATAGTGCGACGGATCCACTCCAGCAGCTGGGGTGTTGATGTTGGTGCGTGTGTGTGTGTGTGTGTGTGGGCAAGTGTGTGTGTGTGGTAAAGGGTGAGAATAAGAGGAGGAAAATGGAGGAAAAACAAGTTCAAGGAGGAGAAGGCGGACAGAGAGGCAAAGGCAAATCATGCAAATAAAAGAAAAATGCAGAATCATGATTGATAGAGGAAATAAAGGAGGTGTAGTGGATGTGATTAATGTGTGAAAAAACAAAGGTTGAGATAACTGGTTAGCTAATTTCTTTAACTAATTTCTTGCAATCAAATGTAACTCTGACAACAAGCAAAAACATGTGTACAGTCTTATGAAAACTACTTGTACTCTTCTTTTGTATGCTTAAGCCTCAAGGCAACAGACTTTTCCTGGCGTCCTGTTTGTGATCATCTAGCATGTTTTTGTTTCTAACCCTGCACCTGTACAGAGCACAGACACCCCTGGGCTGGGAGGTGAGGGAGTGACTCATGAAAGGGGGAGAGGGAGAGAGAGAGAGGGAGGGAACAGTGGTAGTGCAGGACAATTATAGGAAAATTGGGGTGTGCTCACATCACTGGCCAGCTTCTCATAGTCCTCCATCAGCTGCTCATTCTCTTGGTTGACAGCCAGCACCTTGCAGATCCTGTTGGCCGCTGTCTCTGCCTGGATGACGAGGGCGAGGGGAGAAACAGTGTGAGACACACAAATGTATTTGAGCTTTGGTGCTGTTCAGTCACCTATACTATACACTGCATGTGTATCTGGTGTGTACTCCACAGAGTTGAAGCCATAAATGTGATTTATTGGATTCACATGTATCCATCTACACTGCCTACACACTATTTCCCGAATGAGTCATTTTTGGGGATGAAGCAATAGATCAGCAATGATGCTGCAAGCAAGTAATAACAGGACAACTTAGTGTATGATGTTGTATCTGTAAAACTGTCTTGAGTTTGTGTGTTGCGATGTGAGAGTCACCAAAATGTCCAAAGATTAATAATCTAACATCGTTTTCCAGCAGGAAGGACTCCAGAGAGCCACAGTGACAAGTCAGAGAGCTTAACAAGGACATGTCCTATTGTACCTGTTGTCAGGTGTAAGGGGTACCTTTCCCTCTGCACCACTGTCTTTTTATAGAGCAGCAGTGCACACTGTGTTATTTTAACATCTCAACCTACATACAGAGACTGGGGGGGAACAAAGAGCGAGGCTCCCGTGAGAATAAAAACAGCCCAGTTGGGGGGAAACACAGGGGCTTATCCATGACACAACACTTCCTTAACATGGCCTGTCAGTCCTCATCACTGGACTGGCAATGCATGAGGGAGGCAGAGTTTCCATGACAACATGTAGTCAGTTAACCCATTGGGTTCGTCGATGAGTAAATGTGGTCAGGAAAGCTCACTGAAAACATGAGAAAAAGGATTTATAGAGAAAATGCAGGCAGAAACTTAAGTAACATGCACAAAGTCTGGAAAATATGCCGTAGGATTTGAGCTTAGGAAGTGACATTATCAACCAGAAATAAACTTTTCAACCAGTATTTTGGTTTTGTTTGAGTGTTAAAGTGGTGTTATTTGAAGTTAAAGTACATAATATCAAAATCGAATGAAATCCCTGACAGTAATGAACCAGCCCAAACTGCACCACTATCAATTTCCTTCTAAAAAGCTCAACAAGGAAACGAATCAATCTAAATTGCAGCATAACCTCACAGCAGTGTCCTTTTAGAGAGTACAGACACACTGGAAGATTGACTTCAATCTCCCTCCCACCCCATTTCAGAGCTTGGAGACTGGCATCCCACACTGAGGACTGCTTCCAGCCTCCTTTTGTCAAAAGATCACGGGGAAACTTGGCTCGGTCGGAGACATGCTCCAGGGGGGCTCCACCAGGAGCGAGCTGCCTTAAAAGGAGAGTCCGGGATGTGCAGGTCGTGCTTCTGTGAGCAAATGTTTGCACACCAGGCCTGTTTACTGAAAGCCCTGACAGCCAGGACCTCTTTTATGAATTACTTTGTCCTGACATCAGGGGTAACAGAGAGAGGACGCTGGACGGATTGATTATTAAGGTAAAAACTACCTTAGAGTTCATCTATGGGGAAAATGTGGACACAGTCCCAGTTTGTGTCTCTCATGTGTTAAGAGTCATTATGGATTCTGTCTGCACAATAAAAAAGTTATCCCTCTTTCCCAAATTCCTTTATTATGGCTATATAATCTAAAAATATTATTATTTGTAGTAGACAGATGTGACTGCTTTCCTCACACAACAGAGAAAACTTTCATTATCAGGTACATTTATCCAGGGTCATCAAACAAATCAGTTTGAGGGATTTTATTTAAACACTTAAACCTGCAATAACTTCGTTTTAGTAAACACAAACTATCAACTTTTAAGTTGATGTGTCGACCTTGCAGACAAACAGATGCCTGGTTTCACATCCAGAAGATACAGAGCAACATTATCATTCATTTGGAGTCGTGTTTCTGAGCTGATGAGAGCTGTAAAAAGCTCAGCAGAGCCGAAGGGAACTGCAGAGCCGGGTGATAATTCTCATACTGAGTGACCTCTTTTTCTTACAAGTAGGCTAGTAATGTGAACTATTGTTATATAAAATTATTGATTACATCTACTTTAACTTATCTTAAAGCCTTCTCTACACTTCTCTACACAAATGTTGAGCAACTTAGTCTCAAAATACCACAATTAGCTTTAAAACAGCCTATGTGTAGAATATGGCTATAAATGCAGTTTGTAAACTCGTCCACAGCTCATTAAACCCACGCATGTTCTCAGAAATATCACTAAGAAAGTGAACTCAGTGACCTCTGTGGTAACTTCTACTCTGCATCTGTCTATATTTATGTCGTGTTCCACTGCTTCATATTTTCAGAAATGTTTTTCTTGCATCGCACAACCTAAGAAAGGAGATGTTAAACTTCTGACTAACATCTATTTTGGATTAGGGAACATGGTAGCACAATTTTGATGGTGCAGCAGAAGACAGAGTTTTTGAGCAGTCTGTAAATACCTTCAATTATCACTAATTTAACTTAGAAAATCTCATCTTTATGGCTGAAATGGACTGTAAAGATAATAAACGTGAGGCACAAACTGTCGCTAACATGCAGCTTTTCTTTTAGGTTTTCCATGTTCACACTGAGAAAACAAGAAAAAGGGGAGAGTGGTGGTGTTTATGGGGAAATTTCTGCCCTGCAGTGGAGAAGTAACTGTTCCTCCACTCCCTGTTTCTATGTGAAATCCATGCCAGCGCTGTAAAACTGTGTGCCAGCCTGCAGTAGGTTTCCGGACTCCTTCTCCTCAGGAGGTTCAACAGCTCCATTAGGGAGTGGATCCTAATAAGTACAGGAGGCTTAGAGGATATCCTGCGTGTGTGATAAGTCTCTATTATTCTCTGCAGAGATCTTGAGCGGATTTGGTGTGTCTTTGGAATAATGTATTCCACTGAGAGTGTGAAGAACTTCACGCTGGCTGAGGAGAAGGGTTGAGCGCTGTATCAGGGATCGATACGTTGCTGAAAGAGGGCAGATAAGGAGGCTCTGAACGACTGAGGGATTGGTTTCCCTCTGGGGCCGCCCACAGTAAAAATATATGAAGTCATAGCGCTGCAAGGCTCGTAAAATAAAACTGTTCAACATATCTGCAGGGAGATAAGATGGCGGCGATGAAAATATGTGTTTATCTTGGGATAGTTGATTTAAAAATTTAAAAAATGAGCTTGGATCATCCAGAGATCCACCTCCCAGTTTGACCCCAATCATGACTTGTTGTTCAGAGGTGAAGAGAGCTTTTCCTCGAATGGCTCGCTATCACACTATTTACTTTAGATATTAGCTTCTCTTTTTTCCACAAGGTCTATTATTGCAGGAAAAACTGCTTATATCTGCAATACCAGTAAAACCAGCTGTCCATTTACACATCTGGCAGATATGTAGCAACATTGGCATCTATTTGGAGTCGTGTGTCTGGTCAAGTATCTGTTTTTGATCTCCTCCAACTTCTAAGGGAGATTTCTGATTCTTTAGTTACTAAATTCTCCTTCATGTTCACCGTCTAGTCACTAACTGCGACTGTGTTTGCTGTTTGCTGCTGGACTGGTACGGTACAGTCGCTTTTTCAGCATGAGATCAGTGAGAGTGAAACACAATGCACGTCTGTTAAACCAAAACAACACGGTGAAAGATGCTAGTTCCCCAGAGCTGAGGGGAACTGCAACATTAGGTGGTAATTCTCTGTGGGCCCAGTAGTCATTTGATCTATTGTTCATTAGCAACTTTAAATCAGTGTGTGGGAAATTTGAATCCAAAAACATCAGTGAAAAATAAGAAAAGTGAATTCCAAACAAAAGACATCTTTAACCTTTTAGTAAAGACCTATTTAAGGTATTGTCTGATATTATCATCACAGTGTGATGTTGTGCTTAAGCAGTGAAAAACAAATGTTGGCAAAGTCAGACTGTAGCTGATCTGCCAGCCACTTTGGCAGGTATCCGGTCATTGTTTTGTTGTTGATTTTTTTTTGTTTCATTTCTCACCTTCTGTTTGCCTGAGAACGCGTGGTAGTAACACGACACATAAGTCATGACGGCCTTCTCATCTGGCCTCAAGGTGCTAATGATATCTGCCCAGGGAACAGAGGAAGGGGAGAGAGGACAGAGAAGAGAAAAATGCACAAGAGTAAAAGTGTGCAGAGACACAGGGGCCAGCAGGGGGCGTAATCACAAGAGGAGGCAGCATTGGGGGCACAAGTCATCTCCAGTCTACCTACAGTTTGTCTTTAAGTTGGTTAGTTTCAAGGGAAATCTTCATTTTCCCTGTAAAATATTAAAATAATGTGACAGAATTTAAAGTGGGAGGTGGGAGGATGAAGTGAAAATATACTTCTTCTTCTTTTTACGTCTTTTTAAAAATATATTAAAATGTATGTACATGTTAAGCAGCTGGGAAGCTCAAGATTATCTCAAGATGTAGTTTAAATAAATTCACACTTTGAAGCCAAGTGCCTCTAGCAGTTCATCCAAAAAATACAACCAGAGATTTGGTGTCAAATATCAGTGATATCATTATGTTTGTAAGTAACTTTCTGAACTTTTAAACTTTGTATTTCATTGTATTTTGAAGCTCAACTTAATCTAAGAACCAGCTGTATCACCTCTCAGACCTGTGATGCAACCCAGAGTCCAGCTGTAGTTTCATCGAGGCAGACCACGCCTCTCCACTCTCTCCAGTTATAAATACAGACATTTTTGCCTAAACACAGCTGTGTTGAAATGCTCTCTCTCTGCTGCTGGGCCTCTCGAATGACTGGCTCTTATATAACTTCTGCTTCATGATGCTCCGCTTCTCTCCGGCTGTCTGAGAGGAGGCATCGCACAGTCTCGCGGTTCCTGTTGTGCTTCAAGGTAGCTGTCAAGCTAACAGACAATCATTCATTATCCAACAGAGAGAATCCGACACAACACTTCTTTCTTGCAGAGAAACAAGGAAACAGGCTCCCCACTTAAGCCAGACGGCGCCTATCCATTAAAATGAACCGTCAGCTCGCTGCCTGACTTTGAAGTGCCGGTTTTAATTTCATTCATTCCTCCACCCTCCATTTAATCTGTCGCTCTCGAGGCTGAACATAACCATCCATTTAAACGGTTACATCTCTCCCACCATGCCAGACTTCAGGCCAATTTGTTTCTCTTTGTCAGCAACCGTGGCTTTCATCACAGGCAATCATTATCATTTATCAGATAAACTTCGCCGCACCTCCCACTCCACTCAGCTCCTGTTCAGAGCTACGAAACGCTAATCAGGAGTGAGTTTGACGGCCCGCGGCGCTGTAACAACAAGGTAGACTGGAGACACACTTGTGCTCATTGCCTCTAAGAACAAGAGTGTTGTCGTCCCATCATGCATTTGGTGATGTGAACCATGCGGAAAGTGAAGGAGAGTGACCCCTGCAGGGGGCGTTGTGCACTGCAGAGAGAGAAGGAGCACCGTTAGGAGAAAAACAAGGAGGTAGAGACAAGGGAGGAGGGAAGTGAGGAAGAGGAGGAGGAGGAAGAGGAGGAAGGGAGACGCTGCATCCAGGATACCTTCTGGGCGCCTGAGAAGGCGTGGTAGAAGCTAGAGACGTAGGTCATGATCGCCTTCTCGTCCGGACGGGCAGTGCCCACAATGTCTGCGGGGGGAAGAGAGGAGGTCAGGGAGGGGGGGTCGGAGGATGGAGGGTGGAGGGAGGGAGTGGAGGTTGTTAAACAGAGAACAGATAAATGAAGAAACAGGAAGTAGAGCTGGGGCTCAGCTCTTCGCATAAACAACATCCGGAGTGGAAAGAAAAACACGTCGTATCACAGTCCAGATGTGCTTAATGGGGAAGATTTGCTTTAAACTTTGTCTTAAACACAGAGAATTTTACTGTCTACATTAACTAACTGAGCTGAAACTGTGCTTGAAGATTCAGAATGACGTCTAAAGGCTTTAATTTATTTACACAAAGAGAACTGCATATTTACATTCACTAGAAGAATGATGTTTGTCTCCCTCTGTATGCACAGCTGCACACCAGTGTTAAAACCAAAATATAGTCTCTCAGATCACTGAAAAAGCCGAGCTGTATAGACTTTTTTAAAGTTATTAAACTCAGGGATGGGACGAAAAGTTGGTTGCATGAAGCCAAAGCAAAAATTAGTCCCAAGTGATTAATAAAAAGCTACAAAAAATGTGGTGGAAAAGGGAAAGTCTGTCATTCTGTCAGCTCATTTCCGTTCTGGCCTGTTGTTCAGAACTTCATCCACATTTTGGCCATTTTTGGTTCTACTCATGTCAGCTTTCTGAAAGGAAATGACTTCTCAGCACTGCCAACTCAGGCAACCAGTGTGATTCAGCAGTAAACATGTAAAGTAATGCACTGCAAGTAGGAATGTGAGGAATGTTCACACCTGTGCACACCTGTCTAATAACGGGGGGGAAGCAGACGGGGCTGCGCGACTCACTGGATGCAGCTCACATCCATGTCCTCAAAGGAGCTTTCCATCACTTTCAGGCTGTCAGAACAGCACTTCTGAGAGAGTATATTTTAGTCTTTGAACACAGGAAAAAGTCTGTTCTCCTCATCATCATTTCTACTATTTTCCTCCCTGTCTGTTCACCTTCTGCGTCCAACATCTTGGGGATGTCCAGGTACTTCTCTGCCACGTCGAAGGCTGTGTTCAGGTTGGTCATGGGGTCATCCTGTCAACAACAGACACAGTCGACCATCAAGACCTTAGGACTTTGTATGTCATTGTAGTATCCTGGCCAAATCATCCTAGTTTCACATTTTGACGTGAGGATCTGATGCTTTTATTTGCCGTGCATGATGGCAGACTTTTGCATTTCTTCATACAGACATTTTATAGATCAAACAGACGACTGTAAAGACTTAGAAGATCTTTTTTTCATCACATTGGCAGAAATGTGCTTTCATATAAATCAGTTAGCTTCCTTGCTTTTTCTGTCTGAAAGAATATTTGTCAGTTTCACCTGGTGTTTCAAATATGGCGTCTATTTACGTTCGCTCACCTTGCGCAGTTTTCCATAGTCAATGAGCTCTGGACGGTGTCGATGAATGAGTGCACAGAAACCCAAACCATCTTTCCAGCTGAAACAGAGAGAGGAAGAAACAGTTGTGATCAGGGTGAACGTGAGCGTAAACATCATGAGATGAGGAAAAGAAAAAAGGAATTTGACTTTAATCTTTGATCAAGACTATTCCCCTCAGTCTGTCTCCCTAATGACTTTAATGTAACACACCCACACCCTCCAGCACTGTGCTACCAGTAACACAGCAGAAACTTTACCGCGATCAGTTTAAACGAGGATGAGAGGACATCTAATGTAACATATGGTCACAGTCTCCAATTAAAGTTAGACCTCAAGGTCTGAAGTTTGTTTTTGATCCTTTCGTCATGATATCAAAGAGCAGTGGTGGGACAGTAAGGTGAGAGGTTTCTGTGCCTCTCTAAAGATGAAAAAGTTGGCAACCTGGAAACTCTGGTGAAAAATGACCCATCAAATTATTTTCAAGGACCAAGACAAAATTGGTAATCACAGTCGGTTTTCTTTTGAGGGCGAGATCCTGGATCGTGTTCAGAGAAAAAGACGTTTCTGCTTGGTTACTTTTGTACACTGAACAGACGTGGTACTTTGGTGCTGTTTTTTTTTTTTTTAATTTTCCAGTGTAATTTTCTTGGCGAGTGGTCTCACTGCGACTTACTGACTTACAGATGTGGTCCAGTTTTTACAGAACACAGCACCACTGAGGCTCCACACTCGAAAATACTGTTTCTATTGAGTCATACAAGTTTATTTATATATTTTATTAAACATAAATGCTACCAATAAAGTTAAAGCTACATCAAGTAGTTTTACGGCCTCTTGTAGGCAGCACAACAAGCTGTAAACATAATGTTGACATAGTTAAGCTGATATAACTAAATAAACTGTAGCCTGTTCACACATCTAGCAGACAAGAAGGAACACTAACATCAATCTGGACTCATGTCTTGTTCATCATTCCAGTTTCACTCTCCTTTTAGTTCTGCATTGCTCTCCACCAACTCCTGATGGAGATCTGTCTCTTTAGCAGCTAAATGCTATGAACACTACATTCACCAGCTAGTTACTAACCTTGTCTGGCTGCTGTTTGGTGCTGAGCAGGTGGTATACAGTGGATTTTTAGAGCATTTTCACTGAAAACAGTTGCCCACTGTGACCAAAAACCACACTATAAAAGCAAGAGTGAACCAAAACAGTAAAGTCGTGGGGCACAAAACCAAAACAAAGAGTTATAAGATGCTAAAAAGGTCAGCAGAGCTGAGAGGAACGAGCAATAATTCTCTGTGAGTTCATCACTACGACTGACACCTTTCATGTTACAAATAATGATTTCATCCATCATTAACACAAAAATATTGGTTATAGCAGCTTTAAATTTTACATTAAATACATATATTCTGTAAACAAAATGAGAGAAATGAAGATAAAAAATATACAAACTTAACTCCAGCTCTGAAGTGTGTGTAGCTGCTAAATTTAAAATCCAGGACAAAGTTTAACTTTAGAGTTAAACTGGATTTTGTCTGTAGATCAATGATCATCATAAATGATCTGGAGGACACATTTTTAGTTTAACCTTCTGTGCGTCATTGATTAGCCCTGATGCTGAAAGCAGGCTGTCTAAAAGCAGTATGATGGGTTGGTGCAGTGCAGTCTCAATCTCAATTTGGAAGAGTTGTGGAGGATTTATTGGCGGCAAATTAGTGAGATGGGTTATTTAAATGTATTGCTTGCCGTAAAAAGTGCCTGTAATGTACAGGAGAGGCTTTTACAAGGCTGCTCTTCTACTTGAAACAGCAGCACTTGAGTGCTTGAGAAAAAAAAAAAAAAATCAGTACTCCTTCCTCATCTGCCTCTCATCTTTGGACAGAGATGTACTGCTATCATCTCTCACAGAGAGACCACATCAAAGGCCTGGTCTCTGCTCTGACAGCCCCCCCTCTCCTGCACAGGGATCATCAGGCCTCTCCCTTTACCTTCTCCTGAAATGACCTCACCTCCACCTTTCTTCTCGCCTCAGCTTTCATCCACATCTGAGGATCACAGAGGTCCTCTTTCAATAATTCAACACGCACAGAGGCGTCCTGTGACGTGGACTCAGGACTAACTGAACCCACTCATGGCAGAAACATCCAGACAGGACGCTACACTAACTCATATCCTCATGTTCAGCTTCACCACAGCTTCACCACCGCATTTGATAAACTAGTCTGCGTGCAACAAATCCTCCTGATATAAATCTAAAAGCACTGGCTGGTTTCTGCCACGTCATTCGTCCTCCTCAGCGGGTCTGCTTTATGAGAACATGTCTGCTGGTCTGTTCTCAGTCAGCTTGAGGTCTGTTCTGTTCACCATCATCACTGCCTGAGGCCACTGATGGCGACTGTGCTGTGTCAGGAGCTATTTCTGACATTATGTATTTATGTAGCCCCGGTGTTCTGAAAATTTCATTTCTCATAAAATCTTAATTGATCCAGACAACCACGTTTTAATCTATAACAGCGTCCTTAAGACACAGTTGCAGGATTGAGGGATTCGTACTCTGAAGTTGCTACACAACTTCTTAAATTTAAAGTTTTATGTTAAGAAGTGATGGTGAAGATACAAAGATATCATGTGGAGACTGCAAGAACTGTGACTGGCTTCTTGCCTTTTATCCTACACGTTAAGTTCAAAGTTCATTAAATAATTTACAAATGCATGATAGATCAGTTATAAGCCATTAATGAGAACAACCTTTGTGTTGCCAGATTGTGAAAAATGCCTCTGGCAGGATTTTATCTTCCACAAATAGAACTTTTTTAAGCTTTTTAATTTTTCAGGATGACCTAAATCCATTTATTAACCACTTATTGACAAGTGTAGTGTGAAAGTGTGAAACCCACAAGTGTTGTTGATGGATTACCAACATTTATTATCACCAAACAGAAAAGTTAAATACTGACCAGAGGGGTTTTTCACAACCTGGCAACCCAAAAAGTTGTTCTTATTGATGGCTTGTATGAAGCATCAGTCAATCCCTCTATAAAGGGTGATTCATCTGTAGTAAACGCACTGTGGTGACCGACAATATGAACAAAAACTGGACCTAAAATGCAGGTTTTATCTATGAAATGACGAAGTTTATGGGATGATAACCAACCAAAAACAGTTGTTTACAAACCCTGGTTCAGATATAATTGGGTGGTGTAAAACGTAGATGGGCCACATACAAAGTGAATTTTTCCACTGTGGTTTAGACCAAATAAAACTGACTTTAGGTGAGGTGATGGCACCACAGTTTATTCACATTCTTTGGCCCAATTTTCCCAGTTTGAGATCACAGAGATCTGAACTCCTGCTCCATGCTCCAACAGTCCCATGTCATTAACTGTAACTGCATCTCTGCGTGTGAGTGGAATAACCTTTTTTACTCACTTATCGTTGTTTTCCTCCCCAAAGACTCACCTGATGTGAAAGTTTTGGATGTTGACATTCTTGTAGGGCGCAGTCTTCCTCTGGCACCACAACAGGAGGCCCTCTTTGGCAGATGTCTCTGCAGTCGGGAAGAAGGGATCATTGTGAAGTTGGGGAAACTCTCAAGGCTTTTACTTTGACCGACTCTCGACTAATCCCTGTTTAGTGGTGGATTAAGTGGAGGTGAAGTGAATGGGAAGCATGTGCGATTGCTCCAACGTTTCGTGCTCTCTTGTTTCCAGTGGATACTGAGAGGTGTCTGGTTTTGTGCTGTACCCAAACAGTGAGAGTAACATACTCTAAAACGCACGGCGTTGAAATCTAAAGCTGAACAAATCAAGCCTGATCACTTCTGACATTTAAATTGGATTACATTGTAAGTGCATTATATACGTTAACCAAGGAGAGGACCATATCGTATAAACATTTCCACCTCCAAGGGAAAAAGAGTACTCTCTGAAACGTTCGTATTCAAATGAACTCGCATTAGCTCACGTCTATATCTGGTATTGTGCCGTTTTTTTAAGCTCGGTGAGATGCGTGACAAAAGTCTTTACACTGAGACACTGTGTCAATGAAAAGTGTTTTCAATTGCAAATGAGGACAGTGAGCAAGAGTTCTTTTCAATAAAATGAATGAATAAGAAGTGTGTGGAAGTGTTCCCACACAGAGTACCTTCCACAGAAATGTCTTGGATGGCAAAGCGGAGGATTATGGTCCAGATCATTCCCAGGGTCATCTTAGCATTGCCATCTACGATCTCTGTAAGAAGGACAACAGAAGCAACATTCACATTTTAGAATTTACACACTTGTGATTCATATTTCTAACATCTGGCAGACATTCCCCACAAGCACTGATGCTGTGATTTCTAGGTACAATTCTGTAAAGATGTCTGGAGTTAATGCTGCATTCATGACCAGTCAGAAAGTTGTAAATTCCACCTCCAACTCGCATGAACAGACATTCATGGTTCCCAGAGGATGAATCTGACAGATTTCCCCCCAGACCTTTCCTCTAGCATCACTTTGAAGTTGATGGGTGAGGTTTTTAGTGAAAAGTCTCAACAATTATTGAATGGATTGTTATGAAATTGGCCCCAAATATTCAAGGTCCCCAGAGGATTGATCGTAATAACTCTGGTTACATATAACCAGACATAAAGTCATTTCAATGATGTTTAAAGTTCTAATGTAGATGTTTGAAATCAGTGCTTACTGGGCCGCCATCCACAGAGATTTACAATAATAGCCATGTATATAAATACTGAATGATATATTTATAAACTGCTCTCATGGGTGTTTCATATCAGGAACCCAGTTGGTCACATAAACATCAGATAATCTATTGATTCGATGCCAAAACACCAGCTGAACGACACAGGCTCTGTTTGACTCACAGTATTTCTGAAACAGTGAGTAGTAAACCTTTATGAATGAGATGTGTGATGATTCAGTCACTGGAGCCTGAACCTGTTAAGCTGTCAATCAGTTGCGTGCCTGTAGCTGAAGGCTGTGAATGAACTGCCTGTGTCCAGCCACTCTCTCTCTCTGTGTTGTTGTTGTCGATAATGAAAATCCCCTTCAACAGGTCACCCTGTTTGCCCGCCTTCAATAATCATTCGTTTCTCCCTCTAATCCAATAAGGCACGGGGCACGGCAGCTCCTCGGCCGCTTGACTGTGACGGACAAACTTGGACTGTGAGATGTCAGTCAGATGTCTGTACATGTAACGCGCTGTGAAAGACGGCTCAGATCGAATTAGGAGGCAGAAAAAGTTGAGCCCGGCAGTTGAAGCTGACACATGCAGATACATGTTGAGATTAGCTCTAATGAACATGACTGATCAACCTGGAGGAGGAACACAAATCCTGTTAATTCCATTTGAAACTGACCCCCTCCATCCCTCACCCACAACAAACCCCCTGATGAGTCTCATGGATCTGAGCCTCTGACTAGTCCCATCCCACCTCCGCAGTTAGCAGAGCTGCTCGACCAGGAGGGGATTCCAGCCGGCTAATCTGTCTGGAATGCTGGTCTGGCTTAGGAGCTTTTATACCCGCCTCTGTGCACTACAAAAAAATCTCCATCTTATAAAGTAATTTTTGTCCTTAACTTACGCCTAAATATCATGGAGAGAAACACTTGTAAGAGCAGTGATTAAAGTAGAGCTGAAGAGAAAAGGTGATTGATTGAATGGTAAAAATGAAAAAATCTGCAGTTGCACAGTGTCAGTGAGTATTCACTGGTGTATCTTTGCTCTTATAATAGTAAATTTAATATTTTGTGTTTTGTTGCTGTTGGTCAGACACATCAGACTCACTGGACTCTGAGAGGATGTGATGGTCATTTTTACTCTTTTCTGACATTTTATAGACCAAATGATTAATGAGTTGTTTCTGTCACTTGTGGAAGTTTATTGTTTAAAAATGTTAATTCACTGGTTCTGCTTTCTCAGGCATCATTCAATAAAGAATAAAAAAAAACAAAACACTATTTAAAATGTAACAGTATACAAAATTTTTTTGTCTTTGTATTTGAAAGATGCTTGGAGCTGTGAATATATTTCAACATCCAGCTCTAGTCAAGATACTGACGTCGACCTTTAGTGAACTCAGGTTGATCTGGATTGGGAACTGTTTAAAATGTTAATAAAACAAGTGTTTAAAGAAAGTAAGAAGAATCACAGTGTAGAGGCAGAAATATGTGGAATCATTATTTTATCGACCTGTGTTTATGGAGATGTAGCTGGATTTTGCACCAGTCAGCTGATTTATTTGTTATCAAAACTTTCTTCTTTGTCAAGATTTCTTTTTTAACTTTTTTGTGTCTGACAGTGAAAGACACAGAAAAGGCTACTGATGGAAAGATCAGAAGGGCTGAACACAGGAGGTCAGAGGTTAACCTTATTAGGTGTTGGGGTGGGACCTAAAGAACAGACCCAGACCTTTTCAGGGAGCCAGATCCCCTGTGTGTTTAACCTGGATTTGACTAATTTACAAAGGTTCATATTCTTAAAAGGGTCAGTTCACGAAAAAAATCCAAAATAACATATTTTCTTACTTAATCCTGGCGGTGTTTGGTGATTCAGACAGTTTCAGATTTGTGTGCTTAACAAAAACAAAAATAAACAGAGAGCCCTGAAAATGGCATCCGTCAACAGTTTTCACCTGGGACTTTTTCCTCAGCAGAAAGTAGCTCCACCAAAAACTGTTGACAGTGAGATTTATGGATGATCCACAGTAACCAGGACATTGTTTCTGGAAGGACACGTTGTTGTTGAGCTTTTTAAATGTCGTCTTTCAGAGCTTTGAGCAACACAATCAAATTTCTGTTCCCCCTCATTGGATTGGGACAGCAGAGGAAATCTCAGAGATGTACTATCTCAAAATCCTGGCACAAATTAAATGATCTGCATGATTATAAAGCACAAAGGGTATGTAGAAAAACATGTACACTGGGTGAACTGACACTTTAAGATCCTCCAAATATCTTGAGATCACTTAGTGGACACATTCTGAAGTTTCTGTTTGTAACACACGTGCAAACTCTGTTGATTCCAGAAAATACCAGAGGGCTGAAAGAGGAAGATAGATAGTTATTAAGCGAGAGAGAGAGAGAGTGAGAGAGAGGAAGAGTAGAGTGTTTACTCTGCTATAGACTTGTTTACTCTCCAATGGGAGGAGGACGGACATCCCCGAGTTATTTGTGCTGAACAATGAGCAGCCTCAGCCCCTGGGGGGATTGCTGATCCTAAGATCTACTCTCAGAAAGTGCACTGCAAAGCACAACCTCCACCGGAACACTCTGAAATAAGGATCTCATTAACTGCACAGCAGCCAGCGGCACTGCCATGGTAACAAGCAGGAGAGAGAGAGAGAGAGAGAGAGGGCCGGAGACTACATTATACATAACTATTCACAACAGAATAGTAGCTATTGATTTGGCTGATGGCCTGATTAAAATCAGTGCATCACAGTATGAGATGTAAACAAACTTAGAGAAGGTCAAGTGACTTTGTGGAAAACGTCTGACCTGCATCGCCTGGCAGAAATGTCAGTAATACAGAGATGTGGCAGCACTTAGCAGTGACAGAAAGTAACTAAGTACATCTACTCAAGTCCTGTACTCAACTTGTACTTTCATTTCACTACACTACACTGTCACTCACCCTCTGCACCGATAGACACCAGCTTCACTCCTTTGCTGGCGATGAAGTCGAGCGCTTTGTTAACGTTGGAGATCTTGTGGACTCTCATCTTGCCTCTCTCTGGTTTGGCCAAGCGTTCGCCTAAACAGGAAAACACCAAAAATTTGAAGCAGAGGATGATGAGTGTGTCTGGGCAGTTTCTCTAAGTCCTCACAATTAAAATAAATAACATCTTGTTCTGGAACAATTCATAAAGTAAAATAATTACAGAGAAAAACAGTGCCAAGGCCAAATAAATATAATTAAGGTTTAAGGCTATATTGGAGAACAGCTCATCAAAAGTTTTTCAACATCACATCAAAAATATTTCTTGTTGTTTTAAAGCAAGTGTGTGCGAAACATGGAAAAGCCAGTAAGCTTATTTCCTAAAAAAGATCCAGGTATGTGACAGTACTGCCCAAACTGTTTTCATTCAGTTAATCCAGTTAAGTGAGGAGCTGTTTACCTGAGATGACCTCAAGCAGCAGCATGAGTTTCAGTCCATCCCGGAAGTCCTCCTCAATGTTCTCGATCTGCGTGCCTGCTTTCCTCAGGTGAGAGTTACACCAAGCTGTAAATGTCTGCAGAGATGGGAAAAAGGAGACAAAAACCATCAGTTACTGCACAGATAAACACACAATCTACTGCAGTACAAATACTGCATGTGTACTGTGTCTGAAACTCCAGTATGAGCCACTTGCAGGGTAAAGCAGCTATGTTTGTGAAGCTACCAGAGTCTCTTAATATTTGTTCATACTGCAGAGTTATTAAATTCGCACTATTTTTACAATCTGTTAGTGATGGCACCAGTCCAGTGCATTAAACCCAACAAGGCTAACATCGTCACTGGCAGAATTATATTTGGGTAGGTAAACATTAGAGCAGCAGGTTGGTGTGTGAAGAAGTGAGATTTTTTTCCAACTGGAAGATGGAGATCTACAGCCACGCTAGCAGCTGTGTGAGGCTGTATTTGGGCATTGTGGTGCTTTGAGCTAAGGTTAGCATGCTAAAATGCTAACAGGCTGATGTCAAGCAGGTGTGATGTTCACTGTCTTAGATATAGAGAGCTGGTCATAAACCAAAGTATTGGACAAGCAATACATCCAATCGACATCCAATAGCTGTTGAGACCTTTAATTTCAAAACGGCAAATGTCAACCTCATGGTGGCGCTAGAGGAGAAGTCATCAACGTCATTAAGAGTAATCCTCTGTAAACCATGAATGTCTGTACAAAATGTCATGGTAATCCATCCCATAATGATTAAGATATTTCAGCTTTGACCAAAGTAATGGACCAACAGACCAACTCTCCTCATTAAGAGGACCATGCTGCTAATTGAATCTCTGTTTAATGTGTTTATGAGTAAAACACTGAATCACTACTGGCTCTGTGTGTGTTATTTTGTAGCCAAACTTGACCTCTGACCTTTTGGTAGAAAGGGGAGTTAATTTCCCCACAGGGACCAATAAAGTGTCAAAGATCAGGCCCTTAAGAATTTAATTTCAGTAACAATCTGTGGTCTAATGAAAGGATTTTCTGTTGGTTTGTTCACATGCTCCCGCCCTTCCACCTTCCCGTGATGCTAACAAGCTTGTGTACCAGACTTTCTCCATGGAGCCACCGCACACTGGAGCATTGTGTACTGTATACAGTAGGTGTAGCAGGCCTTGGATTGTCTGGCATCGCTGGCATGCAAACACACTAACGGAAAACATCTGGAACAGGATCTCAGCCGCCCAACAGGAGCTGGCATGAGGAGTGGGCCCGTCGCGCACCCTGCTGTGAACGCCTCTTTATGAGTTCCCGGGTTAATTACACCCAGGGCCCAAAACATCAGGCACCATGTTTCCACCAGAGAGCAGGAGGAGGACCTGCAGGAGCAGAGCCAGGCCTTTATGAAAGCCAGTACTGTCTCTCGCTTGGCCTGTCTTCCACTGCCGGGGAACAAAAGCCACTTAAAAGTCACTGGCGAGCTGGTTCGGAGCACTCGTGGAACTTCCGCGATGAGGTCACTCTTGAAACGGAGTGGCATGAGGTTTACACGACTATCAATAAACTGAAGTGTGGAAGAGCTGGGTTTCAGATGTGTGCAAGCTTGCTGGCAAGTGGTGGAGTTTCAACCGATGAAAGAGCTGAAGGAAACTCTGTGGATACTGCAGAAGATGTGGAGGGAAAAGAGCAGATTATATGGTGTTTTATCTCCAAGGGTAGAACTGACAGAAAAAGACCAGCAGTGGAGATTTATGTGCAACTGGCAGGCACACGCCCTCAGCCTCTAAGATACTGTATTCCTCTAAAGTTAGTCATGATTTAAGTCAAGCTCCAACAGGCACTAAGATATTTCAATTAATCCTAATCAATAGTCCCTTTAGAGGCTTGCCAAAGATTTTAAACTGTTGAGGCAGGGCTGTGGTGTCAGCAGCCAAAGTGAATACTGCATAATTTAATCAAAGTGTTAAGAAAAAGGCGTTTGCAGCTTCAGGTTCTCACTGTGGTTTGGGGATATTTGTCCAGGATGTTATTTTTAACAAGTGTCAGCCCCTTTTCTCTCCCTTCCCTTTTTTGGTTCACTTTCCCACCACTTAATTACATACATAAGCCTTAACAGAACAACAGAATGAGAACTTTAAATTTTTGCATGTTTGCAATCCAAATGGCAGCAAGAGATAACTGAATTTTTTTTTACCTTTAATGCACCGATATCTTGTTAACATGTCAGCAAACTGCTACAGCTTTATACCAAAGGATACCCCAAAGAAGTAGACCTATTAATACCATAATTGGAATGGGACATGTGTATTAAGCAGATAAACTGGGTGCATTTTTACTTTAAACTCCTGCTTAGTGCAGCTTTAACAGGGCCAGGTGGCTGAAAATGTTAAAAGGCTTTGAGTCAACCCGCAAAGAGCACAGTTGTGAAAACGACTAAAAGTTCACAGAAAGAATGTTAGCTTGTTAAATGTGCTGGAAGGAGGGTAAGTTTGGCTGCTCCGGGCTGGACGACAAGCCTCCTCCTGACAAGAATTAGCCGGCCCTCCTGCAGTTCCTCTAACTCTCTGGGTCACTGTGGAGGTTTGGCAGCGGCTCTCAGTCCAGGCTGGCAGCCACCTGCACTGTCACATGACCCACTGGCTGTGTTATGGTCAACACTCCCAGGCCCTTCAGGTGTTCGGGGGCTCTTGGAAGGGCATGACACCAAGTTACCGGTCCACTGCTCAAAGTGGCAGATTACTGCATGAGCAAGCAGTCAGATGGGAATTAAAATGAAAACCTGTGGTCATTATATTCTGACAAAACCTGCAAATGACGTGCTCGGAAGAAAAATATGTATTAAAGACAGAAAGAAAATCTGTCAGTGAGTGTGAGGACACACCAATAAAAACAAGCATAGGCTATAAGCTAAAGCAGCCAAACAGGGAGCTAAATAACAGTTAGAGCTTCACGATAGTGGCACTACCTAGCTCTACACAGCAACACAAGAGCAATGCTGTTTCTTTTTTTCTCATTTTTGACCTATGGACGGAGCCAAGGCAGACTGCTTCCCTCTGTTTACTGTCCTTGTGCTGGGGCAAGATAACTGGCTAAACAGCTGCTGGTTGTAGCTTCATATTTTAAGATACAATTTAAAAAATCCACCTTCCAATAACTGTTATTATCTTTTGGTATAGATAATGTCTGTCATTTAAATCAAGTCCATGTTTAAGATCCCTTTTTGTTTTAGAATGAGTCCTCTGGACAGATTATTCAGCCATGAATAACTCATGACGCAGGCTAGAAACAGTGACAGTTGTCACTTCAGGTAAAATCGACCGGTTGTCTGTCAGAAATAAGAGATCTGTTCTCATCCAAAACTGTCTGAAATCAGTGATGTATTGTTTCAGAAATTACAAGTGCCATTATCAATGTGAACAACAAGCAGAATGTGCCAGGCCAGACTGGAATGAGCATAGCAACAGTACCCAAGGTGGGCGAAGCTTAGCAATCGTTTACCTGCATTACTTCAGGTAATAGGACCTGTGTGCCTTTTTCTTTCCACATGACTCTAGTGTGGCTTTGTGAAGGATTAGCAGAAACTCAGCACAATATAATTAATTGTGCTGGTGGACTACTGAAGGAGCTAACAGAGAAAAACACCCCCCAGAGAGTTCAGTTGCTATCACTCCAGTAAAACTGCAGGCGTTGGGTTTTCCCTGTGCGCAGGGCCGAGGTATTTATAGCCAAAGGAGGTGGCAGGATGAGTAGCATCATCACAAACATGTTCTGAATGAGTACCACTACTGAGCCTTCACCCTTCAACACTCTTAGAGTTTTATCAGACATAATATGAAATGTGTTTTTCCTGTTCTGTCAGCCTCTGTTCAGCCAGCTTCATCTACTTCTGTACCATTTTGGAATTTCCTACACTCAACAAGAATGACTTTTTGACAAACTCCAGATCTGAGAACTGGTGTGAACTTGTTGCATTCCTCTGCTGATCATATGGGCTGCTGGAGAGTGGGTTGTGTAATAGAACAAAATGAGCACAAGTGGAGGATTTTTCCAGTGTAGCTGAACTGACTGAGACTGCTTTGGAAAACTGTGATGGTCCTTTTCAGTAAGTTCTTACATAAAACTGAAAGAGTAACTGATTACATAGATAAAAAACCAATGATGAAAGCAGTTGTTTGTTTGTTGATGATTGATGCCCAAAAATGCCTTGTTTGATCCAACCAACACAACAAAACCCCTAAAGAAATCAATTTACTATGAGGTTAGACCAAGAAAAGCAGCAAATTTCACATTTCAGAGCCTGGACCAAGACATTGTTTGGCATTTTTGCTAGAAAATGACTATGTCTCATAAGCAGTTGCTGTCCCCAAAGCTTTTATTATCTGTGTCACTGTTTTGGATTAACTCTGAAATTCCAATGAGATTTACTTGATGCAGTTTACCTAATGTTGGCCAGTTACCTCAAAACAATAAAATACACCATAAAATGTATAATGTACATAACAAACAGCTGTTTACCAGCTGTTTCAGGGTGTATCTTTTCCCTAAGCATCACAACAGTTTATTGTATAAATGTAGATGTTTTTTTTCCTGTGTATACTGTAGTGAGTCTTGTGTGATCCCTGTGCACTCCATGTGTGATCGTGTTGTCCTTGTACAATTTGTGTCAGTACAGTATGTGCTGTGAATCTATGTTAGTTGTTAACACGTCTGCACCAGAGTCGTGGAGACGGACTGCTGCTCATCAACAACGAGCCAGTGAAAATCATTCTCACTACTGCAGCTCAGTGCAACATGCCGTGTAACGGGGCAAAGTGAAAGCACGACCGACTGTGTCTGCCGGAGGAACTCGAGGGTTGTAAATTTTGAGGGCCTCCCAGCCCTCCGCCTCCTTCTGCTCTCGTCTGCCTCCTTTCCCCTCTCTCGTCTCAGCCTCCCAGAACTGAGGCGGGCTGTAAAAACAACAGGGGTCAAGAGCGGGAGGAATCTGCTCTGCATCAGTTTCAGGGAAAGCTGCCAGTCAGCGTCATTACACGCAACATTTTTCCCATGGTAACCACTGAACGCAAACCTCAGCAAACTGGACTACCCTTAGCTAGTATACCTGCACGCTGTACTCTCTGGTGTGATTGTAAATAAAGGAAAATGTGTGTTTTGCTGCGTCTTTATTACCTTTTTTTCAAGCCGATGTAACTTATTCAGGTGATAAAATGACAATAAAAAATATAGTGTGCCATAAAATCTCCCAGAGATTGTCTAGAAAACAATTTAAACGACTATCAAAACAGCAGAGCAACACTTCAGCGTTTGGGGAATTTCACATATTCACTTTTCTTGTTGAGATTTACATGAAAAGATCTCATCTCGGTCCTTAATATGAAGCTGGAGCCAGCAGCCCGTTAGCTTAGCATGAATAACAAATAATCCTTGTAAAACCACAACCACTTTTACACTTGTGAATTTAACAAAGTATTACATGATAATTTGTGACTATTAGAGCTGATATTAGGCAGATTTGTTGACCTTTGAACAAAGCCATGCTAGCTGTTTCCAGTCTTTAAGCTAAGCTAGGCTAAGCTAAGCTAACAAGCTACTGGCGGTTTTCATATTGGCGTACAGACATGAGAGTGGTATTAATCTTCTCACCAAACCCTCAGCAATAAAGTGAATGGCTATTCCTCACTCTTTCTGGATCCTTTAATCATTTTATTTGTCATGTGTGAATAAAGTTTGTTCAGTTGCCACAGAGATGGAATCTCCTGAAGCTCTTTAGCTCTTGCGATTTCAACCATTGTACTTTGAGAACTTCTCATCCAATTGGCTTCTAAATTAACTTTCAGGGAAGACATTTGAAGAAACAGTTAAATGCTCTGTTTTGTCAAATTACTATTTCCAATATACTTCCAATGTAAGCCAACATGAACAACAAGTCCTGTAAGTGCTATGGATGGAACCATAACATCAACCAAGCTCACATTTTACACACTGAATATTGTATATTCTTCATATCATATTGCATTGCATATTTTAGATTTTCTTTTAAATTTATTTTAAACTGGTGCTGCCTTGGGTCAAGAATTTCATTCCTGTGGTTCCTACACAGACGGAAATAAACTTGAAGTTGACGTCAACAGATTCGTCACCATGACATCTGAGCGGATGATTGACTAGGAGGTGGACTTTAGTTGAAGAGTTGAATAGTTTAGTTCAATTTTCTGTTGATTTGAGTAATCAACCATTAGCACAAATAAGTACAAAACCCATCTTTTACAATAAGCACCACATAATCTCATTAAACTTTGACGACAAAAACTGCATCACAACACAAATAAGAGCCATAGATCCATCACATATAGTTTTCTTTTTAAGAACCCCACTATCTCTCCTCACTCCTGTTCCTCTCTCCACCTCTCCCTCCCCCTCCAACCCCTTCACTCCATTAATCAACCTCAGTTAGGAAAATATTTCCTGCCTCTCTGCCAGTTCCATATTAGTACAATCCTTTTACTGAAACAAGCCAGCTCATGAGTGCGAGCCTCTGCCATATCCGAACACACAGACAGGCAGACAAGTGTAGAGGAGAGCAGATATTGCTGGCAGAGTGTCCGACACAGGAAGGCGGTTTTCAACACTGCGGCCAGTTTCTCAAGCCTGAGTCTGCAGCTCAGGGTACCAGAGGGCCTCTCATGTCCCGATGAAACCTCAGAAACAGGCAGATAAATTGCAAGAAAAACGTCTAGAGAAATATCTTTCCAGCATCTCCTCCAAAATGTTGGAGAAAGTAGCTGAGAAAAGGTTGAAGAAGGGGGGGGGGGGGGGACCATTTCTTTTTATAATCAAACCCACAACATAAAAACCGTAACGCCACCCACAGCTCGGACTATGATGAGAATGAATACTGTCTGGATGAGTTGGGGGGAGGAATATGGGCCTCTGCGGATCCCAGAGAGGTAAAAAAAAAGTGCCGTTTCCCTCCTGTGAAGTCTATTTCTGCTGTCTTCGTTTCTCTCAGACTGGGGGGGGGGGGCAGAAAATGCTGGTGGAAAGTGTTTCTCGTGCCAGGAAAACAGAGCTGCTAACAGCTACAGCACCTTCCTCTTTCTCAGACTCCCAGATGATTTCCTCATGTGTGAGGGATTAGGGCATCGAATTTAACCAGACGAGTTCACGTAGAGCACGTTCTGATTTAAAACTACACCCTGAAGAGACATGAGTGCTGTGCCTTCGTCAAGGGTGTGTCAATGGGAAATGAAGAAGAAGGAGAGAACGTTTATAATTCTCCTTTATAGCCTGAAAGGTAATATTTTTTAAATGTGGTGTTAACGTGTTCTCAACATCAGATATTCTTTTTGAATAGAGAGAGCAGCAGTGTAACACGGTCCTCCCCAGAGAGTGTTGAATTATAGGTCATTTGCAGCCTTAATGTTGCTCGGCTAGCAAATGTTTTCAAGTCCATTTATACAGAGTCTTTCAGAGTTCCTAAACTGAAAACGAGTTCATAGCATCTCCAGACATCTTAGTTAACCAGGGAGAAAATCTGTCAAACAAGAATTACAGCTGTCACAGATGATGAGCTGAAAAAGACAGTTTGGAAAATGTCAGAGAAAACATTTCTGACTGAAGGAGAGAGTGTGAGTCTGAGACTGACAGACAAGAAACACTGAAGTGGGATTTTTATGTTTCACCTACGCAAGAGAAACAGCTTCAGTGATGAGACTCTTCTCTTAATGGTATTTCAGTCCCAACAAATCAAGTCGCGTTAGTGTGATGCCACAACTTTTCACAGTGTCGCCAACTTTTTCAAGCGATAAAATTACATTTAAACTTTCTTTTCTAATTCAAGGTCTGATTCAAGTTTGCATTCTAGTACGGTGTGGTTGGCTGTTGCTTTTCATGCGTTAATAAGCTGCAAAAAAGTCGAGGCAGTGAAGAAACTGACTTAGAACTCATCCCAGTGTGTGTTTAAAAACAGAAGAATCTGCTTTAACCTGTGTTTTCTGATTAAATTTAACAACAAAAAGTAATACATGAAAAGCATTTGTATTTGCAAGTATTCAATCTACACACAATTTGTATTTGAGGGTTCAATCTGGAGTTTGTCAGTGTTGCCATGACAATAGTTATAATACATTTTCAGTTCACCTGAAAACAGCTGTTAAAACTTTGACACCTGCGACGGCAACTTGGCTGAGCCACGATCAGGAGAGAGAACAAGACAAAGATGGAGAGAAACAGGTACAGAACAGCTCGAGGGGTATCCGACACGATGCCTAAATTTGGTCAAAAAGTTGCAAAACAAACAGAAACTTCAAGACAAGCTGGAAAAGTACAGATGTGATGTTCCCCTATGCATCTCTGACGGTGCAGTCAGTTGGTACTGTTAACAGATATGCATTACGTCCTAAAATAAAAATGAACTGTCATCTAAAAAAACTGAATTGAGAGGTGAATCAGAATCAACAACAAAGGCCTGGCAGAGCAAACACAAGATTCAGGTTTCTGCTGCCTTTAGTTTGGAGGCAAAGCTGAGGGGAAATAAGAGCCAACCCCTCCACCCTGGAAGAAACACGGCGGAGGGAGCGAACACGCAGGACCAGCCAAACTGCTGTCTGGATGCTCTGCAGACTGCTGCACCATGGCTCCGAGCATCTGGCAAGCAGAGAGATTCAAACACAGAGTCCATCTCGGCAGATGAGTGGGAGGAAAGAGAGCAGAAAGATGTGGTGTAACGTCTGAAAAACCTGATGGTAGAGCTGCGTATGTCCAGAGACAGAGATGAGGAAGAGTCAGACACAAACATAGGGAGACCAGGGGGGGAAATGTGTCTCTGAGGCGAGTTTCTGACTCATATATGGGTCCACTCACAGCATCTTTTACTGTATGACAATAATATTTCAGACCAAAATCACATGATTTCAGTGTAATCACCACAATCAGTAGATTCACCAGCAGAGACGATGAGTTCAACTGTGGTCAACCTTGACAACCAAACTGTCATGTCAGAGAGAGATAGAGAGGAAGCTATTCACTGGGTCACATTCAATTTTATGTAACCCAGCTCTGCCAAAGTATAAATTGCCCCACAACAGAGATAATGGATGGAGCCAGGAGGGCGACTGGAGTTGAGTGGTAGAAAAACGTTTTCTTAAATTAACTGTGCAAACTAACTGTCAGTATTTCTCTGGTCTGACTGGGGTCTAAAACCTTTTAAATGTGGATTAAATTTAAACCACCACATAAACGGGGCAACAATAGGGCAAAAAATCTTCTGCCATTTCAAGCCATGCACTTGTTTGTTTTTGACCAAAAACTGCTGCATTTTCCAAGAACAAGCTGGAAAGAGGCTCCAACAGCCCACAGCAGCGTCAGCACTGAGAATTGACCACAGTGAAGAAAAACAATGAACTCTGAAGAATGGTTATCACTGAGGACATCTTTTGTTAGCTACAGTTTTATTTTTGTAGTATTGAATCACTCCAGTCATAATAATAGTAAGATTGAACCCAGCAGGTCAACTCCTGAGATCTTTCAGTTTTACCTCCAAATAAAGTGGTTTATCCAATCTGGCTACACAGCTGGCTCAGTTAACTTTTCACTGCTCGTGTTTCTGGCCTTGACGGAGTATAATATTATCATAATCTGACCAAAACTATGAGAACGACACATAAGTTGAAGGCGTCTGTTTATTTCACTGGTGTTTTTCAGGGGTTGAAAACAAGCACCCCAACACGCTGACAATTAAACCTCGGGCACGAACAGCACGGCAGCGCTGCAGAAAAAGCACCACTGCTCCATCTGTCCTGCTCAGAGTGAGTCATGGACAGGAACAATATGACCTTTCTGCCTGCTGAACCTGGTGGAAAGATGAAGGGGAAATATCTGCCTCTCTCTCTCTCTCTGCTTTCTCCATGCTCCCTCTCTCCCAACAGAGGAAGGACAGAAGTCTGGGAGCCTGCCAGCTAGCAAGGGGAGTGCACTAAGAGGGTCGGAGGTCACCATTCATCCCCCCCCCTCTGTCTCCTTCCTCTAAAGCTCACTGGAGGATACAGCCTGACACTCCTCTGACTCCAAAAACACTCAACAAGGCTCAGCTGAGGCTGCCAGGCAGATGTGGTGTGTGTGCGTGTGTGTGAGGACCGGGTGGACCGTTCTACTTCCTGACTGCAGCTGGTCCAGTCTGTTGATCTGACACTTACCAATATAATCCCAACACTGTGGCTTCTCTCACTCTTTCTCACTTTCTTTAAAGTTCTACTTCCCTTCATTCGGGTTTGATTCCCAGCCCAAGTTACGTCGCGTGATGTTTGAAGGCTCTGTACTGCTGCGAGACACTTCATTAACCACTTCAAACCTTCGTGGCAGCCCTGTCATTTTTAAACTCATGGATTTTTCTGAACCATAGAACTCGATGTTGGATTCTAGTCAAGATCTCAAGGTTTCCAACGATACCAAACACACCATGCTGACTAAGAACTAAACGTGCATGAAGCCACATTTTAAAATCGTGTTGAACTTGACCTTTGACCTTTGATCACTTTGGGTCAAAGTGAACGGTTCTACCAAATTTGAAGAAATTCCCTCAAGCTGTTACAGAGATATTGTGTTCACAGGGACAGGCAGAGACAACCTAATGTCTTTGACCACACCTGTCACTGGCAGGGAGGCAGAAATATCTGGAAATCTAAAGCAGAATAATGGTGCAGCACACACACACACACACACACACAC